>NW_020897752.1:1144694-1149536 GCF_003984885.1 Neopelma chrysocephalum | reverse complement strand
CTCTGGTCCCCCAGACCCTGCTGATGGCCCACGCTCTCCGCCGGATCCTGTACAGCACGTGCTGCCTCGCCGACCGCCAGTTCGCCTTCGTGGCCCGCAACCCCCACAGCCCCCCCAGCTCCCTCTTCTGCCACCTCTTCGTGGGGCTCCCGGGAGAGGTGGCGGCCCAACCCCCCCCCCACCCCCCTAAACCCCCCACAACTATCATTACTTTTAAGATTTGCACGCGGTGTCTTTCGCCTCCCCCCAGGTCCAGACCCTGCACCTCCTGCTCTGCCGCTGCTTCCAGCTCTGCCACCTCCTGGCGCACCCCGAGGAGCAGGCGGCCGAGGGGGAGCCCCCGGGGCCGGGGGTGCTGCGGGAGCCCCTCAACCCCGACGAGGTGTCTCGCAACGTGAACGCCCTGGTGTCGTTCCGGCGCCTGCCCGCGCCCGCCGGGCTCGGCTCGCTGGGCACAGGGGTGGGTGCCCACGGCCCCTTCCCCGGGCGCTGCTCCACGGGGGATCTCACATGCGGGGGTTTTGCAGTGTTTTCTCACACGCGCTTTTGCACAGCCCGATGTTCGCGCAGTGTCTCGCATGGCCTTTCCTTTGCACGGCGTTTCACAGGATATTTTGGGTTGGCGGGGACCCACCAGGACCATCCCAGCCCAGCTCCTGGCCCCGCAGAGAACCTCCTCATCTCTGTCACAACAGCACGGTGCTTTTGGCAGAGGTTTTTTTTTTTCTTTGCCCCACGTTTTCCCGGGCAGCTCTTGCCCGGCCTTTTCAGCACGTCATCAAACAGCACGTTTTCACACGGCGTTTTCTCGCGTGTCCCCTTTGCAGGGTGCTGTGAGTGCAGCGCTTCACGCGTCCCCTCCTCGCACGGCATTTTGAAGGGCACATTTTTGCCCGGTGCATTTTGCAGGGCCCACCCTGCACAGCCCGTCCTTACCTTCTGGTTTAAATGTGTTTTTTTTCCTTGACGGCCTTTTCCTGCCTGGAATTTGGCATCGGGCATGTTTGCACAGCACTTTTTTTTTTGCATAGCAATTTTTTTTCCCATCAGTTTTGCAGGGCATTTTTCCCCTGGTGTTTTCGCACCGCACTTTTTTTTCACTGAGTGTTTCTGTTTAATTTTTTTTACACTGAATTATTTCATATAACTTTTTTACATGGCACTCTTTCATGGTGATTTGCATGGCTGTCCTGGTGTGGCATTTCTTGCAGAGCATTTTTGCACAATGGGGGTGTTTCACAGTCCTTTTTGCACTGTTGGGGTTTTTTTGCACAGCATCTTTTGCATGGTGGTTTGCACGGCATGTTTTGCATGACCTTTTTTTGCGTGGCATCTTTTCCATGGTGGTTTTTGCGTGGCATTTTTCCATGGTGTTTTGCACAGCATTTTTTCTGCACATCATGGTTTGCACATCACGTTCTTGCACTTTTTTTGGCACCTCATTTTTTTGCAAGGCATTTTCTTCAGGATGATTTTTGCAGGGTGCTTTTTGTGTTGCATTTCTCACTGCATTTTTTTTGTACAACATTTTTTGCGCTGCATTTTTTCCACGTGGCTTTTTTTTTGCACACTGTGTTTTTTCATGGTGTTTTGCACAGCATTTTTGGTGTCTCACCTTTGGTGTTGCATTTTTGGTGTCACAGTTTTTGCACAGCATTTTTCTGCATGGTGTTTTCCACAGCTTTTTTCATGTTGCATTTTTTTGCACAGCATTTTTCTGCATGGTGCTTTGTACAACTTTTTTGTTATTGCATTTTTCCCACAGCATTTTTGAGGCCCAGAGTTTTGCACAGCGTTTTGCACAGTGTTTTTTCTGCATGGTGTTTTCCACAACATCTTCTTCTGAATGGTGTTTTTCACAGCCTTTTTGGTGTTGCAGTTTATCCACAGCATTTTCCGCCACAGCATTTTTTTCTGCTTGGTGTTTTGGTGTAGCATTTTTCGTGTTGCATTTTTTGGGGTAGCATTTTTTGGTCACATTTTTGGTGCCACATTTTTTGGTGTAGCATTTTTGGTGTCGCATTTTTTGGTGTAGCCTTTTTGGTATTGCATTTTTTGTGTTGCTCCTTTGGTATCTCATTTTTGGTGTCGCATCTTTGTCGCATTTTTGGCGTCCCTTTTTTTTCTTTGGTGTCGCATTTTTTGGTGTCACATTTTTGGTGCCGCTTCTTTGGTGTAGCATCTTTGTCTCATTTTTGGCGTCGCATTTTTTGGCGTCACATTTTTGGTGTAGCTTTTTCGGCGCAGCATCTTTGTTGCTTTTTTTTTTGTGTTGCTTTTTTGGCGTCGCGTTTTTTGGTGCCACGCCTTTGACGTCGCACCTTCGGTGTCGCCTTTTCGGTGTTGTGTTTCTTCCACGGCCTTATTTTCCCGCACGGTGTTTCACACGCCCTTCCCCACAGCCAGACCCCCCAGCCCCTCTCACAGCCCCTCCATCCCCTCCCCAGGACCGGCGGCCGGAGGCAGAGGGCAGAGCCGGCTCCTGGCGCCCGGGGAACCCCTACTGCTCCCCGGTGCTGGTGCGCAAGAAAGCCATTCGCAGCAAAGTGCTGCGCTCGGGGGCCTACCGGGACTGCGGGGCCGAGGGGCAGCTCCACCAACCGCCCCGCGACGCCGGTGAGTGGCACAGGGAACCCGAGGCACGGGGGCACCCGCGGCCCCGGTATCGGGGGGCTTTGGGGGCAAAGAGGGGATTAACGGGCTCCCGCAGCGGCGGCGGGATGGGAGAGCAAAGGTGCGCGGAGCTTGGCCCTCCTGCCCGAGAACGAGAGCGTCCTGGCCGAGAGCGTGTGGGCCTTCGCCGGCATCGCCAGGTGAGTGCGCGGGGGCCGCCCCTCGCCCCCTGTGCCCACCCCGCTGCCCTCCACTCCCTGTACCCACCCCGCTGCTCTCCACCCCCGGTGCCCACCCACCGCCTCGTCCCCAGGGACGCGGGGGTCGCGCTGCTGCGGCGGGACGTGCCCGGAGCTTTCCTGCTGCGCCCCGAGCCCGGGCTGCCCAAGCGCTGGTGCCTGTGGGTGCGGGCGCCCTGCGGCGTCGTGTCCTACGGCCTCCTCAGGACACACCAGGGCAGGTTCTGCGTGGAGGTGAGCCGGGGGCGGCGGGTGACGGTGGGTTGGGCGCACGAGTGTGTTCGCTGCGGGGCTGCAGCAGTGCAGAGTTGCACCCGGGTAAGTGCACGTGATGTGTCTTGTGGGGGTGCACTGGGGTAAAAGAGCATTTTCTGCATCTGTGCGTTGATGCCCTGGGGTGTTGGTGCATCTGTGCACGGCTGCAGTGGAGCAGGGATGCACGGATGGAGTGTGTGAGGGCACTGGTGCCCCTGTGCGTGGATGCACCAATGTGTACAAGCATCTGGTGTGCCTGTGCATGGACTCATTGGTGTGTTGGCACTTGGATGCACTGGTATATACGTGCATTTGACACACCGTGTAGGTGCATTGAGACCACCTGTGCAGGGATGCCCTGGGGCTATAAGTGCATTTGGTGCGTTTGTGCACTGATGCACTGGTGTGTTGGTGCATCAGGACATGGATGCACCGGTGTGTGAGTGCATTGGGTGTGTCTGTGCATGGATACACTGGTGTGAACAAGCACTGGATGCATCTGTGCATGGATGCCCTGGTGTGTCAGTTCATCTGTGCATGGATGCCCTGGCACATTGGGACATGGATACAGTTGGGACTGGTGTGTCCATGCATTTGGTGCCCCATGCAAGTACATTTGGTCCATCTGTCCATGATGAACTGGTGCCTTGGTGCAGGGATGCACGGGGGTGTAAGGGTATCAGTGCTCAAGGGCACCTGTGTGGGGTGCACAGTGGTGTCGGGGCATGGGCTCATTGATTTGTGGGCGCATTGGGGCACAGGTCCATCTGTGCAAGGCACACAGGTACCCACAGGTGTGGGTGCACCGGTGGATCCACACTTTGGTGTGTAAATACATCCGATTAGTGGGTCCCCGAGTACATCTGTGCATGGTACGTGGGGCACAGGTGTGTGGGTGTGTCTGACTCACAGCCCTACAGACCTTTGGTCTGTGGGTGTATCAGTGCACGGGGGCAGCTGTGTGTGCACACACGGGGTGCAGGTACACCGGTATACACGTGCACGGGGGCAGGGGGTGCAAGGCTCTGTTTGACTCATGTGCCCAGGGCATGGGTGCCCTGCGTCTGTGGGTACCTGCTGCACAGGGACAGGTCTGTGTTTGGGGTGTGAGTGTGCTTGTGCACGGGTACAGAGGTGTTTGGTGTGGGGTACATTCAGTCCAGGGGTGCAGAGCCGCGTGGGCACACGGATTCGTGGGCATCCCTGCACGGCCCTCACGGGGGGCTCACCTCTCCCCTCTGCCCTCTCTCCCTCTCCGGTGCCGACGGCAGCACTCCAACGCCGAGTTCGCCAGCGTGGCCGCCCTCCTGGCCCACTACTCGGGAGCGCCGGGGAGCTGCTTCTGCCGCCTGGCCCCCGGCCACCGCAACCCCGGCTACGAGGAGCGGGACCCCGGCGGCGGGGCCGGCGCCTGCGGGGGGGAGTCCGCCTGGGCCCCCTCTGCCCCCATCGGGGCGCAGCACGAGCGGGGGTAGGCCCGGCCCCCCCTCTCCCCGTGCACGGCTGCCCCCCGGCCCCCCCGAGCTTTAACTGGCTGCCATCTGCCTTATCCATCCCTCCCTCCCGCGGGCTGCGCGCGCTGTCCGGCAATAAACGGCTCTTGTGCATCCGGAGCGGGCTCTGCTGCTCACACCCAGCCCGCGCTGCGCGGTGCCGCACGCCCGTGTGCCCACACCCGTGTGCACGCACTGTCCTACCTGTGTGCCCACGCACTGTCCTACCTGTGTGCCCACAC
>NW_020897752.1:1120838-1144684 GCF_003984885.1 Neopelma chrysocephalum | reverse complement strand
CTGTCCTACCTGTGTGCCCACGCACTGTCCTACCTGTGTGCCCACACTCGTGCACACACACTGTCCTGCCCCCGCGCCCTCCTGAGCTCACACCCGTGCGCTCGCAGCCCCTGCACACCCGCAGGATGCACCCGCACGTTTGCACGCCCGCACCGGGTGTTTGTGCTCGTGCCCTTGCACTCCCACGGGCGTGAGAGCTCAACCCCTCGCGCCCTTGCGGCCCCACGCACCGCTGCAGTCGTGCACTCACACGCACTTGTGGTGGCACACGCAGGTTCTTGCCCCCGCGGGGGCCACACCCGCGCACTGGCGCGGCCGGGGACCGGTGCCACCGCACGCTCACGGCCCCGCGCTCCTGGTTCCCACACAGGGGTGCCCCTTGTGCCCTGTGTCGTGCACACGCGTCCTCGTGCACCTCCTCTCCACACGAGTGTCCTTCTGCCCCCGTGCACCCCCTCTTGCACACGTGTCCTCGAGCACCTCCCCTCGCACACGAGTGCCCTTGTGCCCCCCTTACATGTGCCCCCGTGCACCCCCTCTTGCACGCCTGCCCTCGTGCCCACCCCTTGCACACGCGGGCACACACCCTCACGTCCCCCTTGCACACGCACACGTGTGCCCTTGCACTTCCCTCACCCCTCGGGACCCTCAGCCCACCAGACCCCCTCGGGGTCCCCCTGCGCTCCCTCGGACCTGCCCGGCACCGGCACCTCGTTTTCCCTCGCTCAGCCCCCCTTCGGCTTGTCCCGGCTCCCAAAAGTTGCCCCAGGGTTTCCTGCTCTCAGGGTTTCCCCCACAGTCTCCCCTCAGGGTTTCCCCTCACAGACCCCCTCAGGTTTCCCCCCCTGACCCGCCCTAGTCCCCTCTCAGGTTTGTTGCCAGTTTCCCCCTTTCCCTCCATCCCTCCCCAGCTCTTTCCCTCCATACTCCCCCCTTCTTCCCCAGCCCCCCGGCTCGGGGGACCTTCCCCTGCGTGTCCCCAGCGAGGGGTGAGTGGTCCCACCCACCGAGGGGAGCAGACCCCGCCTTTGGGTTGCCCCAACCTTCCCCCGGCCACCGGTGCCCCCCAGCCCGGCCAAGCAAGCGCTTGTGGGGCCAAGCCGGGAGTGTGGAGGGAACCGGGCGTGTGGGACTGACCCCACCGTGAGGGGCTGGTCTGGGTGTGTGGGAACGATCGTGCACACACACTGTCCTGCCCGTGTGCCCTCGTGAGCTCACACCCGTGCACTCCCAGCCCCTGCACACTCGTGTGATGCACCCACACGATCCGGGGGGAAGGGCTGATCGGTGTATGGGGTGTGTGGGGATGAACAGGGTGTTGTGGGGCTGACCCAGGTATGTGGGGCTGATCTGGGGGGGGGGGCTGACCTGGGTTGTGTGTGGCTGATCTGGGTGTATGTAAGGTGAGCCAGGTGTGTGGAGTGAACCCGGTGTGTATGGGGCTGACCTGGGTGTAAGAGGCTGATCGGGTTGTGTGGGGCTGACCTGGGTGTGTAGAGTCACACGGGTGTGTGGAGCTGACCCTGGTATGTGTGGGGTGACCCAAGTGTGTGGGGCCAACCTGGGTGTGAGGGGCTGATCAGTTGTGTGAGTCTGACCTGGGTGTGTGGGTCTGACCAGCTCGTGGGGGGTGACCCTGGTGTGTGTGTAAGGTGAGTCAGGTATATGGTGTGACCCAGGTGTGCGTGTGGCTGACTGTGGTGTGGTGACCTGGGTGTGTGGGGTGACCGTGGTGTGTGGGGTGACCCTGGTGTGTGGGGTGACCCGGGTGTATGGGGTGAGCAGGGCACTGGCCGGGGGTGGTGAAGGTGGTTGTTCACTGCCAGGCCCTGAGCGAGCACGAGGTGGCCCTGGGGGTGCTGGACGATCGTCAGTGTGGGCAGCACGGGGCTGGTGCCTCCTCCAAACCCCACGGCCCCAGAGAGCCCCCAGAGAGCTCACCTTCGACGGGGTGTTCAGCCAGGAGCACAGCACCAGGCACAGAACTGAGCACAGCACCGGGCACAGAACTGGGCACAGAACTGAGCACAGCACCAGGTACAGAACTGGGCACAGAACTGAGCACAGCACCAGGTACAGCACTGGGCACAGCACTGGGCACAGCACCAGGTACAGAACTGGGCACAGAACTGAGCAGAAAATAAGCATAGAACTGAGCACAGAAGTGGGCACAGCACTGAGCAGCTTCCTCACAGAATTGGGCACAGAACTGAGGACAGCACCAACCACAGCACCGGGCACAACCACAGCGACATCACCTCCTGCAGGTGAGTGGGCACCCAGGCAAACACCATGCACCCAACACTGGGGGCAGTTTTGGGCACCACAAAGATATTAAGCCATTAGAGAGTGTCCAAAGGAGGCTACAGAGATGGTGAAGGGCCTGGAGGGGAAGCCATACGAGGAGTGGCTGAGGGCACTGGGTCTGTTCAGCCTGGAGAAGAGGAGCCTGAGGGCAGAGCTCATCAGGGTCTGCAGCTTCCTCACAATGGGCAGCACCAACCTCTGCTCTCTGTGCCCAGTGACAGGACCCAAGGAACAGCTGGAGCTGTGTCAGGGAGGTTTAGGTTGGATCTCAGGAAAAGGGGTGATCACCCCTCTCCCCAGAGGGTGGTTGGCACTGACCAGGCTCCCCAGGGCAGTGGGCACAGCACCAAGGCTGCCAGAGCTCCAGGAGCGTTTGGACAGTGCTCTGAGGGACATGGAGGGGCTGTTGGGGTGTCTGTGCAGGGCCAGGAGTGGGACTCGATCCTTGTGGGTCCCTTCCAGCTCAGGATATTCTGTGATTCTGTGGACACATGGCTGGGGACGTGGGCTGAGGGGCTGTACATGGACAGCTGATCCCTAAGTGGAGCAGGATCCCCTGGACCTTCCCCACACCAGAAGGTGTCCCTGGCCATGGCAGGGCATGGAATGAGATGAGCTTTAAGGTCCCTCCCAACCCCAACCATTCTGGGATTCTGTGATTTATGGACAGAAACAGCCCTGTCTGCTACTTCAACAGGTTTAGCTGCAACCCTGAGGTGCAGAGGAGGGCAAACAGTGTCCTCCTCTAGGAAGATAAAAAAGATTTTTGGCATCCAGCAGGAACATCAAGAAGAGAATTATATTGAATTGTTTTAGGTGGATGTTTATATTGTAGAATCCCCAAATGGTTTGGGTTGGAAGGGACCCTAAAGATCGTCTCATTCCCTCCCATGGGCAGGGACACCTCCCACTATCCCAGGCTGCTCCAAGCCCCATCCAACCTGGCCTTGGACACTTCCAGGGATTCAGGGGCAGCCACAGCTTCTCTGGGCAACCTGTGCCAGGGCCTCCCCACCCTCAAAGCCAGGAATTCCTTCCCAATATCCCATCTATCCCTGCCCTCTGGCAGTGAGAGGCCATTTCCCCTTGTCCTGTCCCTCTATCCCTTGTCCCCAGTCCCTCTCCAGCTCTCCTGGAGCCCCTTTAGGCCCTGGAAGGGGCTCTCAGGTCTCCCTGGAGCTTCTCTTCTCCAGGTGAACCCCCCCAGCTCTCCCAGCCTGGCTCCAGAGCAGAGGTTCTCATGAACAGGCCCTAGAGAAGAAAGGGGACAAACAAGACTCCTGATGATTTTATGGACATTTTTACTGTCAGGTGAGAGAAACCTTAGAGAAGATGGGGAACCTCAGCATGGCTTAGACTGGCAAAATGAGAGGGGATCTCTTTATTTCCTTGTTAACACCTCAGCATGGAAAACAGCTGGGATGAGAAAGAACTAGTTGAGCAAAGAAAAGCCCAACCTCCCTCAAAAACCCAATTTTGTTAGAAGAAGAAACACAGATTAAATGGTTCATGACGGCTTTAAGATAAAAGTTCCTGGTTGTGAGAACAAGCAGAGTCTGAAACAGCAGATTATCAGATTAATAGGTTCATTTTTTTATTTAAACCTTAAGAAATGCAAGTATTTTCTGTTCCTATCATGCTTCTCTGAAATAGGAAGAAGTGACAGTGAGCAGCTTGCTAAGAGAAAATCATTCAAAGCTAAAGACCATCCCTTTGGACCTCCACAACCAAGCAGAGTTCTAATTGTCACTCTGGGTTTCATAAGGTTTTTATGCCCTATCATAAAAACATTCTGGTTTTCTAATTGTTGTCAACTGCTTTGCAACACCTGCATTGCTTCAAGATTTCCAGTTTTGAGAGAAAAACATTGATTTATATGCAAATTTCTTAATAATCATACTCCGGTGGCAAGTGAAGATCAGGCGGTTGTTTGATGTTTACTTCCAGCTCTTCTTTTAAAAAACCTTTCAGGAGGTGGAATGGAGTGTGGATGATGTATTCCCAGTTAGGCAAAGGGTGGATGGTTATCTTATTTGGTTTTCCCCCATTTCCAGGGTGTCACCAAGGGCTACAGTGGCACCATCTTTGCCTACGGCCAGACGGGCAGTGGGAAGTCGTTCACCACACAGGGAGTGGTGGATCCTTCCTCACAGAGGGGGATCATTCCAGAGCGATTGAACACATCCTCGAGAGCATGTGGGTGGCTGGGAGAGAGATCCTGTTGAGAGGGTTTTACCAGAAAGGCTTTGTTTGGTGTCACATCCCAAGGAGTGAGTGCGGCTGGCACACGGGGGCACAAACAGGGACAGGGTTTGGGGTGTGCTGCCTCTTGCCCTAAAGCTGAGGCCTGTGCACAGGTAGAGCAGCTGCATCCTCATCCCTGATGACTTTGTGGACCTAAAGTGCTTAAGGCACAAAGGTCCCTTGCAGTGGATGTGTTGGGTGGTTCCCCCAGGAATGAAATGCCAGCAGGGATCTCCGAGGGGCGGTGGGCACAGCAGGAGCAGCTCCGTGGGTGCCTGTGCTGGGAGAACCTCACCCCGAAATCCTCCCTGTGTGCTGGAAATGCCAACTTCCTGGGGAGAGCCTCCTACCTGGAGATCTGCAACGAGACCTTCTGGGAGCTGACACTGAGCAGAAGCTGCAGGTGAGGCGGAATCAATGCCTCTAATTAAGTGCTTTAATGAGCTCAGATAAGTGTTCCCATGGCTGACAGAAGTGCTCTGTTGGAAGCTGAGCACCAGAACATGAAAGTTATGTGAGGAATATGGAAGCCAAGAGGAGATTTTGAGGGACTTTGGTGGAAGTTCAGAAGCAGGATCCATTTGTGCCCATTGTGGGATGGGACAGTGGCCGGGAGCTCAGCAGCAGCTCTGTGAAAATCCTTCACTGGACAAAGGTGGAATAAAGTGCCCATGGGGCAATTTCTTCCTCATCCTCTTCATCTCACAGTCGTCTCTAAAGCAGGAGGATTCAGAGCATTATCCATGTTTAATCTGATCCAGTGGAGCCACGGATGATCTCATTATCTGCCTAAACCAAAACAGCTCATCCTTTCTGAGGGGACACAGCAGATATTACTCCCCATGGGAATGTGTGGGGAAGTTTCCAGGTTCACAGGAGAGTCAACTCTCCCAAAATCCTAATCAAGAGGTTGATCTTTGTTAAGTTTACCTCTTGGTGGCTTTACAGATCCTTTTGCAGGTATTGCTGGAGGGAGCTGCACGTCTCCTGTCCCGATTTACTTCCCTGGTGAATAAAACCAGGGCAGGAGCACCATGAGAGGCACGGGGATGGCGACAGACCCAAACTGACTTATGGGGCAGGTATTTTTAAGGGGTTTCTGGCTCCGAGGGAGGCAAACCCCTCTCTGCCTCACGTTCCAGGCGTGCCTCGCCTGTCGAGTGCGGAGGGAGGGTGGGAGAAGGGGACTTTCTTTGCTGCAGTTCCCCATCCTTTGTTCCACATCGGCGGTGACACGGGTTTCCATGGCAACGCAGTTGGCACTGGGAGGGCAGGAGCTGGGCAGAGCAGTTTCCAGGGTAACACTGTCACACTGCCTGTTGCTGCCTCCACCGAGGAACTGAGGGAGTCGTGTCCTGCTTCTGTGTTCCCCAATTCTCCCCCAAAATCCCATTTCTGTTCGTTCCTTCGCCTCTCACTCCCAGTGACTCCAGCCCTGTCCTTGGCTGGGTGTTCCTTGGGGACACCCCCAAACTCAGCCGGGCCAGTCCCAGGTTCTCCTGCAGCACAGACCAGTCACAGTGTATGAACAGTCAGTCTGTGGCTGTACCTGGATCCATCTGGGGCAGCCACACCTTTGGAACGAGGCTAAATCCCACCCAGTTTAGTTTTCAGCCACTTCTGCTCTGTTGTGTGCAGACTTTTTAACAACACTATTTTATAGAATCACAGAATCACAGAATCACTGAGGTTGGAAAAGACCCTCAGGATCATCGAGTCCAACCTTTGACTCATCCCCACCTTGTCCCCAGCCCAGAGCACTCAGTGCCAGGCCAGTCCTTCCTTGGGCACCTCCAGGGCTGGAGACTCCACCACTGCCCTGGGCAGCCCCTTCCAGTGTTTAATCCCCCTTTCCATGAAGAAATGCCTCCTGGTGTCCATCCTGAACCTCCCCTGGAGCAGCTTGAGGCTACGTCCTCTCGTGCTGGATGAGAGGTGTGAGCATCACTGAAGTATTTGAAGCTCCTCTTTGGAATTCAGTGCCAAATGTGGTCTCTGTCACTCTGGGACACCCAGCCATGACAACCCTATCTCTATATCCCAGCTGACACGATAAAGATAGTTTTGGTGATGAACTCAGCAAACGTGGGGCGTAACAAAGCTGTGGAAAATTAATTCAGCTCATTTAAAATTCCCAGTGTGGAGGGGGCTGGTGTAGGAGTGCAGGGATCTCTGGATTATTCTGTATTTTTATGTAGGTTTGATGGGTAATTCAGGAGTTTGGATGCTTCCATTGTTTATTAATGTTCTGTATGAAATTTTTAATCTGTGTGGTTGATAATTACTGAGAAGGTGCTGTTGGGTATTTAACACTGTTTCAACCCAGGTGCCTGAATAGGATTTTAGAGCATCTTAAAAATGAACTAATCTGGAGGAAAACTTGACAGTTCGCTTCTGTATGATGGGGGTGATTTTGGGAATGTTGTCAGTGAGCTCAAGCCTCCAGCTCAGAGCAGAGGGTTCAGCAAAGCACAGTGAACAATATCTGGGAATATTGAATCTGTGCTTTGATAGTAAAAAAAGCTCCCTATGACTGAGGAGATCTTAGAGCCTTTGCCATAATAGGTGAAAAGTGTTCAAGTTTTTGTTTAAAATATGCAGCTTAATAATAGAGGAGGTGGAGGGCGGGGAGGAGCCGGGTTCCTCCTGGCCTGGGGGATGTTTGAATCAACCAGCAACTTTTAACTTGAATTATTTTGAGCCACGACAGTGTTTCCCTCTCTTTGTGTGGTTTTATTCCTCCTTCAGAAACAAGGCTTTTTGGTGGCAGCCAGATGGAAGTGCCCAAGGCCAGGTTGGATGGGGCTTGGAGCAACCTGGGCTGGTGGAAGGTGTCCCTGCCAAGTGCAAGTCAGATAATTTCACCCAATAATCCCTTTATTGAAGTCTGTGTATCTTTTTTAAAGATGGAATAAAAGAACCCTTTAATGACGTTTTAGTGAGTAATTTTCCTTTCTTGAGTGTCTTATTTCCACTGGCAGCTGATAGAGCTGAACACAGACCTCGGGAGGGCTTTTCTGGGAGCAGAAAAGGATTAATCTCTGCCTTGTCTTTGACCCTGGCTGGGAACAGCTTGGCTTCATTTTCTTCAGCTGTTTCAGTCATGGGGAAAGTTACACAACGTCTTCCTAAATTGTGGTTCCAGATGTTGATGACAGCACCTCATTTTCCACCATCCAAAACGTAGGTGTGGGATTTGGGGAATTTCTCAGTTAGCACAGACAGTGGATGCATTATGTGGGTCTCTAAAATTCCAATTTTAATCTCAACAGGGAAAAGGGAGTATTTACACTCCCCTTTCATGCTCCAGACTGGTGCAAGCCTCTTCATCTGACCTGAATTTCTCTGATTTAAAGCTTTGAAAATGTTACATGGATTGGGATGGCAGGTGGGAAAACCTGCAGGATTGGCATTTAAAGACAGCTGGGATATTTGAGGAGAAAATTGAGGGCTCTGGCACAATCCCCATAACCAGATGGTTCTACTGGGTGATCATTAATTTAAATAGTTGATGAAGTTGGTATTTCTGTTGTGAAATAGTTTTTGTGAAGAGATGCTCGGAGAAGTTCAAACTTCTTTGCTGGCTGAGCCTGTAGTAAATTCTAATTTAAAAAGGAGTGGATATTTTGAAGGATCTCTGCAATATATGGACTAAATTACTCCTTTAAGTAACAGATTCAGGAGTTATAGCAAATACCAGGCTCTTGGCTGCAATGGCCAAGTGACCATCAGTATTTTTACCATATCGCAGATGTTTTATTCCTTTAAATAAAAAGAGATTAAGGATTGCATTGTTAATGAGAAACATTGCAGATTTGGCCTGTGCTTGTGCCACCAGCCCTGGTTGACGGGCTGCAGGGGAACTGGGGAAGATTTCAGGCTGCTGGAGTCCCTGTTACACCATGGGGACTAAACCACTGAGCTCCAAGCTGGAAACAAATTGCCTCCCTGGGTAAAATGATGGAACCAAAACAACAGGAACCAAAACAACTTTTTAATTGCCTGGCAGTGTTTACGTGAACTTGAGGAAGGAGGGAAGGAGTTAGAAATCTATTTTTTGTGACTATCCACTCACCCCAGCGCCCAGAAAAGGCAGTGACAGGGTGTTTTAATTTTTAATCCGTTTGTTGTGTTTTTGTCCCAATTCTCCCATGTCTTGACACGCCAAAAAGATCTGGAGTGAAACGAGTTTGCTCGGGGGCAAACGTTAAGTTCCACAGTTACCAATCTATTGTTGTAACAGGAAATATCCCAGGGCAACAGATTTGAGAGTTTTTTGGTGTTTACCTATGAAGCTTTATCTTTCCCCTATGAGTCATCTGATTCATTGCTCATGTTTAGGCATTGCCCAGAGCCACAAAACAGAACTCTGACTCCATCCCAGGCCAGGTTTTGTAGAAGTCTGACTGGAAAAGGGTGGATTTGGTTAAAATCTTGATGCTTTCTGGGCTTGGAATGCTGAAGGAGCTCTTCCCTTGAATTTGAGTTGCAATCTTCAGGAAAGACTGGGATGTGGACACCCAAAACTGTGGCCCAGCACTTAGGACAGTAGTTCTAGGACTGTGTGTCCAACTCTTTGCTCTGCATGAGGCTGGGAAAGTTCAGTACCCAGTGAAATGGGGGGTTCCCAAAGGAACCAGATGCTCCCTGGGAGGGAATGTGTGTTATTAATTAATCACGTTAATCCACCCTCAAAGGCAGGTCAGGAAGCAGGTATAACATGTGTGAGGTGTGTCCAGCCAGCTGGGAGCTTCAGCTCTCATCTGCTCTTGCCCTGAGGTGGGAAGGCAGCAGCTCCTCCCTGGGATCCATCTCCTCATCTGGGTGCTTCGGGCTGGGAGCAGTCCTGAACTCTTGCAGTTTCCCTGTTTCTTGCCTGTGTTCCTTCGTTTTACTCCCTCACTGGGAATACCATGAGTCGAACACTTGAAGGAGCAGGGCAGGAGCTGTGCCACAGCAGGGTGGGAGCTGTGCCACAGCAGGGTGGGAGCTGTGCCACAGCAGGGTGGGAGCTGTGCCACAGCAGGGCAGGAGCTGTGCCACAGCAGGGTGGGAGCTGTGCCACAGCAGGGCAGGAACTGTGCCACAGTGTGGTTTCACAGCTGGCCTGGCTCCTGGGACCTCGATGGGACCCAATAGGATGTGCTTTTTCTCTTGAAGCACAGCAAGAAACCTCTGGAACACGTCCATTGACCAGGGCAGGGCGGATTCCAGCCTTGAGAAAAGCCCCAGTTTGGGCATTCATGGAGAAACTGTTCACCAGTGTGATGTCTACTCCAGCCTTTCTACATTAGCCTGTAGAGGAACCTTGCTGCCTGTCACCCTGTCACACAGGCAGGCCAGGAGCCCTCCATAAAGCCCTGCTCCAGCTGCTGCCCACTGGCTCCTCATTTCACACTCCTCCTTTCTCTCTCTCCACTTGTCAGACACTGCTCAACTTCCTGCAATCACAGAATCCCAGAATGGTTTGGGTTGGAGGGACCTTAAAGCTCATCCCATCCCACCCCCTGCCATGGGCAGGGACACCTTCCACTAGCCCAGGTTGCTCCAAGCCCTGTCCAACCTGGCCTTGGACACTTCCAGGGATGGGGCAGCCACAGCTGCTCTGGGCAACCTGGGCCAGGGCCTCCCCACCCTCACAGGGAAGAATTCCTTCTGTGTCTCTCACCTAAGTTTCCCCTCATGAAGCAATCTGAAAAGGAAAAATGTTGTATAAACTCATGGTCTGATCATGTGACTTTGGTTGAAATTCTAAATTCTGGGGAAATCACAGAATCACCAAATATTCTGAGCTGGGAAGGACCCCCAGGAATCATCAAGCCCAAAATATATGGAGAGGGGTGTGTGTGGTAGGGTGTTCAGAGCTCACTGGGAGAGTAAGAACAGGCACGAATTTTTACTGTGGATCCTGTTCAGGAAAGCACTGAAATGTGTAGTGTTAAGATTAAGTAGATATTTATTTACTTAAGGGAGTCAGGGCCCCAGTGCAGACAAAGAACAGGGCTTGAACAGGACATGATGCCAAGAGACTCCTGGTTCTTAACTGTTGAGATGCTTCCTCCTGAGAAGAGCCTGACCTGGAATTATTTCCTTGCAGATGAGCAGGAGCAGGACCACCTTAGGGCCACAAAACTCATTTGGGCTGAACAGATGGGTATGAGAGATTTGTCTGGTAGGAGACATGTCAGAAAAAAGAGGTTTATACACACAAAACATTCACGAGGTTTCACCTCAACCTTTCCCTTGCCTGTTGGAGGAAGAGTTCTGCATTCTGGTAACAGACTCTTCCTTTGCTGTGGCCAAATTGACCTTATTCCACTGGCAAAGACCATCTCAATCATTCAGTCTTTTCAATAATGACAAATCCTGCTAGAAAACACTGACACAATCCAAATCCTCGGTTATTCTTCATCACTCTGGCTAGAATTTGGTCAGTCACAGAACAGAGGTTTCAGCTGGCAGAGCTGCAAAAGAAATAATACTGTAAAATTCTTTATTAAATATATATATGTATATTTTCAAGGTGAGCATTCTGCCTCTGTTCTCCAACATTCAGTTTTCAACACAACAAGAGAGGTTTTGCCCTGCTGGCAGTGCTTGAGGACTCAGCCCAGCATCAGTGCACTTGCTCTTTCCTCTGGAGCAGGAATAGCAAATGTGGGAACAAATGGGGAAGAGCAGTTTTTAGGGAGCTGGTCAGCTCTGGAGAATTATCCCCTAAAAAAGGGCCAACTTTCAGCACAGGAATAAGGCTGTAGGATGACTTCTTTCCCCCTTTCTGCCACCTTTCAGAAACAGCTGTGAAGAAAGAAGGGAATTTCCTTGCACCTTTCATCTTCCCAGTGTCTTTTGTCTCCCAAATCTGTAGCATAGCCCTGGAAACAATTCTCCTGTTACTCTGTGAAAGAGATATTTATAATTATAAATGTCATATAATTATATTCACTTTCATACCCCTGAATCTTGAACCTCTCCCCCTCTCCCCACACCCACGGAGCCCTGGGCCAGTGGGTGTTTTGGCAGTGGAGCTCCTGGCACGGGAGCAGGGATTGCAGGAGTACAGGGATTGCCGTGTGCTTTCCTGGCAGATACAGGTTCTTTGCTCTTTTTCCAGGAATTCTACAGGCAATCCCACCCAGTGACTGCCAGTGATTTTTATTTCTGCCTTGCTCTGTGGGGTTTCTGCCTGCTGAGGCTGCTCCCCTGGGAGCAAATCCAGCTCCCCTCCTCAAACCCCAGCTCAAAGTAAGTTGGGAGAGGATATCCCGGAGTGGCTTTCACTAAAGCTTATATTTTTTTTATAACAATCATTACAAATACTGTTCAGCCTTTCCAGAACACTTCTCTTGCTATTTTCTGATCCCTGGACTTCTCCTAAGGACAGACCCTGTGTTGATGGAGGCCTTATTACAACATCACTTTGTCTCAGTATAGTTCCCACCTCTCTGGAGGTGGATTGGAATGGATTCCCAAGAAGAATTTTGAGGTAACTACATGTGAAACTGTCAGAGGAGAGAGAAATAGAGAGGAGGAAAGCATTAATTAAAGATGTTAGGAACAGTAGAGGGATGAAGAAGCAAAGATTTTTGAGTCTTAAATATAAGTAATTCTCCCAGTAAAGCTTGAGGCTTCGGGGCTGGGGTCTTACAGCAGCCAAAGGTCACTGCTGGACAAAAAGGGTCAGGACAATGGTCTTGCTGCCCATGGAGTGCCCTGGGAGGCCCATCATCTGCACCTGAGACACTGAGGCTGTGGGCTTGCTTTCCTGGGGGCAACAATTTACAGGGATGTGAGAGGATCCACATCCAGCAGGGAGATGGTGTGGATAATCCACCAGGAGGACAAGTGCTCCAGCACATTTGCTTGCAGTGAAGTGGCTGCCACAGCCACCCTCGGCTGGGGTGTGGGAGTGCAGTGGGACCAGGACAGAGCAGTGACCTCTGGAGCTCAGCCCTCTGCTCCACAGACACCCTGGGACCTCCAGAGACACCCTCACCTCCAGAGACCTCTGCCCTCAGCCAGGGAAAACTCCCAGCCACTTGGGCAAAACTCCAGGCTTTCTTCAAAAATGAGGTGTTTCATTGCCTTGGGAAGAGGATAAAGCTGGGACAGCTCCTTTTCCTCTTGAAAAAGGTCCTTTTAGGGCACATGGAGCTCTCTCCTGTCCCTCCAGGTAAGGCAGCATGTCCTGCTGTGCGTGGATGGAGGAGAGCAAGTGCTCCATGACCCTCCCCATCACTGAGGCCACTTTTGCCTCCAACTCGTGCATCTGACAGTGTTTGCAACACATCAGCCAAAACTGACAGCAAAATTTCCCAATAATTCCGTTTTAGGGGCATGTTAGACCCAGGGCTGGGATGTAAGAAGTGCAGGTTTGAGGGTCGTGCTCAGCCCATCTTGGAGGAGACCTGGTTTGAGGGTTTTCTTCTGGGCAAGAGCTGACCCGAGAGAAATCCCTCAGCCAGAGTTTAACACCTCATATTGAAACAGTACAGGGGCTCAGGCTGTTCCAGAAATATGCAATTTAAGCAAATTCTGCTGATTTCTCGCTTACCCCTTTGTGGGGAAATATGTTAAAATGAGAAATGCTCAACCAGAGTTGGATTGTGCAAAGTTCTGTAGGCTTTTAACCACTGTTCCAGCTTTCCTGTGGTGTGTGCTCGCTCTGCTGGGCCTCTCCTGGCTCAAAAAGGAGCTGCTGTGAAATGCAGAACAGCAGTGCTTGTAATCTGTGGGCAATTCTATCAATGCAGAGATCTCCAAAGAAACCCTTCTTTTTATTACATATCAATTGTTAACAGTCCTATTGCAGGACTCTTGTCCTATAGCAGGGCATAATCCTACTCCTTTTGTGGCCAACAAGGGGAAATGCTCTTCTAATTACATTGTTAAATCCCAGTTCTGTGCAGATTGGGCAGGAGGGTTTGGTTCTGCAGGCGTGGGGATTTCAAAGCCGCCTGCTAAAGCTTTACACCCCGGGGCAGCTCAGCAGAGCAAGGGCTGAATCCGGGGATTCAACCACCGATTAAGCAAAGAAAAGGGAAGGTTACCTGGCAGGAGCAGTGCAGCAGAATAGCAGGTCAGTTCTGGGGGAGAATGAGCAATTTTGGAGGGTTTGGAGATAATTAAGAGGCTGTTATCAGCAAAGGGGTTATCAGCCAGTTTGAGCCAGTGCTGGCCAACCTGGGAAATCTGCTCTGCTCCAGATCCTGTGCAGACAAAGGGAATGGCTCTGGAGCACGGCTTTATTCCCATATCAGAGTATGATTTCAAATACAGGTCTGTGCCAGGGCTCCATTAGCAACACTGAGGTCACAAATCATCAACCCTGGCTGATACTGCCCCAAAATGGAAACCAGACTGTGGCTTCCAGCTCTACCACTCCCACAGCCACCATTTTAAATTATTCTCTCTGTAATTTTAGAACCATCTGTGTGTCTTTCCAAACCAGAAATAAGAACTGAAATATAGCAATATATTCAATATTTATTTCTATAAGAATTTAAATATAAATTCCACAAAACAGGGGTTTTAAAGAGAATTTTGTGAGTGTAGAAATGGATTTTCAGACATACTTGTTGACTGAGGTGCTCGGGATGTCCTGTGCTTTGCCTTTGTGCAGTATTTTGCCCAGAGAAGCTGTGGCTGCCCCATTCCTGGAAGTGTCCAAGGCCAGGCTGGAGGGGGCTTGGAGCAACCTGGGCTAGTGGAAGGTGTCCCTGCCCATGGCAGGGGGTGGGATGAGATGAACTTTAAGGTCCCTTCCAATCCAAACCATCCTGGGATTCTATTTATGACAGAAACTGTTAATAAGAGCGGAATTTGCCATGTTTGCTCAGGGCAGAAAATCTTCACTGTTTTCTGTGTCTCCCTGAACGTTGTCCAGGAAAGGATGTGTGTCCTCCTGGCTTACACAGCTGGTTCTTGGTACCACCCAGCTCAGAGAAGTGTTTCCCTTTCCCAGGCTGCAGACACTGGAGGTGGCTGTGGGGGAGCAGGATAAAAAGAAGGACCCGAAGGAAAAGCATGAACGCCAGAAAAGAGACGTGGATGAGCAGAGGGTGCAGGTTGTGGCTGCACCACAGGGATCCAACGAGGACAGCAGTGAGCAGGTTCTCCTGAATGTCCACGACTCCATCCAGGAGGAGGTTTGAGCTCAGAGCAAGATGCTGGAGAAGATGCAGGAAAAGGTGAGGGAGTGGCTCCTTCCACCTCCATGTTCCCATTTTTTTATGTCACAGAATGCCAGCATCACTGAGGTTGGAAGTCCCATGGATCCCCCCTGTGCCCGATGCCCACCTTGTCCCCAGCCCAGAGCACTCAGTGCCACGGCCAGGCCTTCCTGGGACACCTCCAGGAGTGGGGACTCCAAACCTCCCTGGGCAGCCCCTGCCAAGGCCTGAACAGTTTCCATGGAGAAATTCCTCCTGCTGTCCAACCTGAGCCTCCCCTGGCACAGCTGGAGGCCGTTCCCTCTCCTCCTGTCCCTTGTTCCCTGGGAGCAGAGCCCGACCCCCCCCAGCTCCCCCCTCCTGTCAGGGGGTTGCAGAGCCAGAAGGTCCCCCCTGAGCCTCCTTTTCTCCAGGCTGAGCCCCCCCAGCTCCCTCAGCTGCTCCTGCTGCTCCAGCCCCTTCCCAGCTCCGTTCCCTTCCCTGCACACGCTCCAGCCCCTCCGTGTCCTCCTTGTCCGGAGGGTCCCAGCGGTGCCCCCGGGGCTGGAGGTGCCCCGGTCGTGCCCAGCACAGGGACGGGCCCGGCCCTGGGCTCACTGGCCAGACCAGTGCTGGTCCCAGCCAGGTGCCCTTGGCCTTTTGCCCCCCTGGGCACACCCGGGCTCACGTTCAGCTGCTTCCACCAGCACCCCCAGAGCCTTTTCCATCCAGCAGCAGACGCGTTTAGGGCAGTAGGTTTAGGGAATGACTCTGTCATATATTTCATACAACACACTGTTTGTGTGAGTTGCTTTTTTTTTAAATCCCAGATGCAGCAACGCTCAGGGTGGGAAATTAAGCTATTGAAACCCCAACCCCACCGGTTTTAAAGGCCGGGCTTGGAGCAGCACGTGGCTGGAGGATGTGTTGGGATGGGAGGGGATGTAACTCCCTCTACTGACCTACGGATCTGTTGCAGCTCCTGCCAGTTCTGAGCACCCCAGGTATTTTCTGGGGGAAAGAATAAAATATATAAAAGTAGTGCTCTTGAATTTTACATTTAAAATCTTCATTTTTGAAACACTCGAAAATCAGTTTTGCTCTTATTTTTGGAGGCAGAACCAGAGGAGCTTCAAAAAAATTGACATTTGCATGTACAGTCCCAAATCTGCACATGAAGGATTTGTATTTGAGTATTCCGGTTATCAAAGAAATATTGCACCTTTTTAACTGAAATAAGGAACTCCCAAGAGTTTGTTATCACTGGACACAAACCACATTAGTAAAGGTTGACTGTTCAAAACTTGGCACTGTGGAGAAACACAAGAAATCTTTCATTAAGACATGGAATAATCATTCAGATATGGAATAATCTCTCCACACAAATCTCATCTAATTTTTAACTCAGCTAGAAATCTCACCAAATATTGAAGCTTTTCTGTGTATCTTTTCATCCCTCTGCTCACAGATTCCCGTGCTTTCAGTAACTCTGGGTCTCTCCCCTACAATCCCGATGACTTGTTTTGTGTCCCAGCTCTGGGCTGCTGAGATCGAGATCCGAGACCTGCAGTGGGAGTTTGAGCTGGAGAAGATGGATTCCCTGAGCACCAGGAGCTCCCAGGAGCGAGACCTGATGTTCTGCCAGCAGCTCCTGGGTCAGGGGCAGTCCCTCGTCTGGTGTGACTGCAACTGCAGTGACCTGGAGATCAGGCACAAATCCGTCTGGGATGAGGAAACCGGCTGCTGGAAAATTCCAGAGCCTGTCATTCGAAGAACCCACCTGTCTGGTGGGAAAGGTAAGGGGAGGGTGCTGTGGGTAAGGGGAGGGTACCACAGGTGAGAGGATGGTGCTGTGAGGGACAGGATGGTCCTGTGAGCATGGGGAGGGTGCTGTGAATGTGGGGAGGGTGCTGTGAGTAAAGGGGAGGTGCTGCAGGTAAGGGGAGGGTACCACAGGTGAGAAAATGGTGCTGCAGGTGACAGGATGGGACTGCAGGTGAGAGGATGGTGCTGCGGGTAAGGGGAGGTTACCACAGGTGAGAAGATGGTGCTGTGGGTAAGGGGATGGTGCTGTGGGTAAGCAGATGGTAGCACAGGTAAGAGGAGGGTGCCACAGGTAAGGAGATGGTGCCTCAGGTGAGAGGATGGTGCGTGAGGTGAGAGAATGGTGCTGTGGGTACGGGGATGGTGCCACAGGTAAGAGGAGGGTACCGCAGGTGAGATGGTACCACAGGTGAGATGAGGTGTCTGTGGGTACAGACAACAACTCCGAGCACACCGCGGGTGTGAGCGGACCACGCCACCGCGGCCGCGCCGAGTCGCGACAGCGCTGTCGCGACAGCGCGGAGCTGTCGGGCGCTGATTGGCTGGAGGCCGCGCGTCGCTGGCGCTGATTGGCTGGAGGCCGCGCGACGCCGTCGGTGATTGGCTGCTGGGCTGCCCGCCTCTGAGGGCGCTCCCCCGTGCCAGGGTCCAAGATGGCGGCGGCCGCGCTGTGCCTGTGGGGGCTCCTGGCGGGGCTGGCGGCGGCCGCTGAGGGAGGGCCCCGCACGCTGGTGCTGCTGGAGAACGGGAACCTCCGCGACACGCACTCCATGTTCTTCCGCAGCCTCACGGGTACGGGAGGGAGTGGCTGGGCGCGGGGAGGGTGTCGGGGGTCAGGATGGGGGAGGAGGGTGGGGTTACCTGAAGGAAAAGGGGATGTTTGGGCTCCCCTGGTCATTGTGAGGGGTGAGATTGGGGTTACCTGAGGGAAAAGGGGTATTTGGGTCAGAATGGGGGAGGAGATTGGGGTTACCTGAGGAAAAAAAGGTGGTGTTTGGAGTCCCCTGGTCAGAATGGGGGAGGAGATTGGGATTCCTTGGCCAGGCTGAGGGAGGAGAGGGGTGTCCTTTGGTGGAAAGGGGCGTGTTTGGGCTCCCCTGACCAGAATGGGGGAGGAAATGGGGATCCCGTGGGGAGAGGGTGGTGGTTGGGGTCCCCAGGTCAGGCTGAGGGAGGAGATTGGGGGTCCCAGGGGAAAAGGGAGGTGTTTGGTGTGCCCTGATCAGAATGGGGGAAGAGATGGGGGTCCTGTGGGAGAGGGTTGTGTGTTTAGGGTCCACTGACCGTGCTGAGGGAGGTGACTGGGGGTCCTGTGTTGGGCTGAGGGGCAGACTGGGGTCACCTATGTCAGACACAGGAGATTGGGGTTCCCTGGTTGGAGAGGGGGGTGTTTGGGGTCTCCTGGACAGAGCTGGGGAGGAGATTGGGGTCCTCTGGTTAGGCAGAGGAGGAGAGTGGGGTTCCCTGGTTGGAGAAGGGTTGTTTGGGTGCCCTGGTCAGAATGGGGAAGGAGATTGGGGTTCCCTGAGGGAGAGAGGGTTGTTTGGGTTCCCCTGCTTAGAATGAAGGAGAAGATTGGGATCCCCTGGTCAGGATGAGGGAGGTGATGGGGACCCAACAGAGACCAGGGGTAGGAGATATGGGTTCAATGGGGGTGAGAGGGGATGGTTGGAGTCCCCTGGTCAGGCAGAGGGAGCAGGTTGGAGACCCTTTGTTGGACTGAGGGAGGAGATGGGAGTTCCCTAGGGGAGTGTTTGGGGTCCCCTGGTCAGAATGAGGGAGGAGATTGGGGTTCCTGGCGGAGATGGGGGTGTTTGTTGTCCCCTGGCCCAACTGAGGAAGGAGATGGGTGTTGTTTCCCCAGTTTTCCCTGTGTTTTGGATCCTCTGGAATGCTGGTCCCCATTTGGTAGGTGACAACATCCTTCAACATCAGGGCTCTTCAGGGGTTTATAGGGGAACCCCAAGTGCTGCTCCCAGAAAGCCCCTAAGCCAGTTTGTCCAAAACACTGCTGTTTATTGGGGGAATAAACCTCGGGATCCTGCTGGTGCTTTGCTGCTCCATGGGTGGATTTCCTGCCATGGACAAGTTGTCCCCTTTGTGTCGTGGCTGCAGACAGGGGCTTCGACCTCACCTTCCGCACCGCGGACGACGCTGGCCTGTCCCTGATCAAATACGGGGAGTTCTTGTATGACAACCTCATCATCTTCTCCCCATCCATAGAAGGTAAGTGCAGGAGGGGAAAACTCCACTGCTCTGGAGCTTGGTGGCATTTTTGGAAGGGGATTTCCAGCTGTTTTGTGAGTTTTAATTAAATTTGACACTTGAAATGCAGCCAGTAGCAAACTGCAGCTGCCTCCAGGCCTTTATTGGTGGTTCTTCCAGCCACGGGAGGGGTGATGGGGTGATTTGCCGTGGTTTTACTCTGCCAGGGGGTTATTTCTGAGTGCTAGTCATGAATTCTTGCCGTGTGCCCTCAGATTTTGGTGGGAACATCAACGTGGAGACCATCACGGCGTTCATCGACGGCGGCGGCAGCGTCCTCGTGGCCGCCAGCTCAGACATCGGTGAGTGCAGATGTTCCTCGGGGAGAATGAGTTTGTGGCAGCAACAAAAACTGAGTTCCTGCAACAAAACCTGTGAGCAAACACAGTTTCTCATTCCTCCCCTTGTGCACCTCAAGGTTTGTTCTGGAAGGAAGTGGGTGATAAATGCCTTGAGTGACACGTTCAGGGGGAGTTTAGCTGGGGAGGTCATTTTGCTCCTGGGGGTTTGGCTTGTAGAGCACTGAACACATGGATTTAAGGCTAAATTGGCTTTTTCTTTGATGTTTATGTGACATGTTGATGGAGAATCTGTTGGGTCCCTGCAGGTGACCCACTGAGGGAGCTGGGCAGCGAGTGTGGGATCGAGTTTGACGAGGAGAGGACAGCAGTGATTGACCATCACAACTATGATATATCCGACCCTGGACAGGTAAATGGTTTGCCTGCACCTTTGGGGCAGCTTTAACTGAAGCATAAAGGTTTAGAGAGAAATCCTCTGTCCTTGTTCTCCCTTTTTTCCTCCATCCCTTTTCTGCTCTCCCACCTCCCTCCTAGGAAAGTGGTAAATGCTCCGTGTTGCAGCATTCAGATCCTTCAGGTTGTAGTTTGAGTGACACTGTGATTAACACTGGATCTGGACCTCTCTGAAGTGGTGGGGGGACATTTCACCTCTGGGTGAGGTGTGCCAGACCCTGAGTGGGACACTTCAGATGTGGAAAGGGAGATCTTCAGCCCCGAATTTTCACATCAAGATTTTCAGATCAATAGAAAGATTTTCAGATCAGTATAGAAACATACACATTTCTACAATTTTTTTCGTGTCAGCCAGCACTTTAAAATCAAAGCCTATATTAAGGTCTGAGCTAAACATATTTTGCTAATTTTTATTTAAATTAAACTGTTGAAGCAGTATGTGGATTTAAGGATCCTGATTTAAGATTTAAGAATTTTATCATCCTGGTTTAGGGATGAAAGTTGCTGAATACAGGGAAGTAAAACACTGTGGGTATTGCTGTCTTTATCAAAAGGCAGTTTATATTTCCTCATGGATCAGTATTAATTTAATTTGATCATAATTAAAAATGCTGGGTTTTTGCTTTTTAATTAACTGCAACATTCATCCAACAGCTGTGATTGTAAGAATAAATTTAACTTCTAATTGAGAAGCTGTTGCCTGTCATTAGCCCCTGACACAGCTCACGCTGATCTCTCTTGTTTTCCCAGCACACTCTGATCGTGGCGGACACGGAGAATCTCCTGAAGGCCCCCACCATCGTGGGGAAGGCAGCTCTGAACCCCATCCTGTTCCGAGGAGTTGGGTGAGCAGGAACAGGGCGAGATGGGGGTTGTTGGGGAGGTGGAATTAGACCAGTGGTGTTGCTGTGAGCTGAGCACAGGGTCAGCGCTGGCACTCCTCATGTGAGCATAAGAAATTTCCCTTGATTTCAAACAAAAATGGAAGGAAACTCTCCAAAGGAGTTTAGTTGTTTACCTAGGAATGGCTCCTAACAAATTAGTGGAGTTTGACCACAGATCTTGAGGAAATACATAGTTTCTTGGCCCAGCCAAAGGGCGAGGAGGTCCGTGGGGCTGACCATTCCTCTGGATGTGGGGGTCCTGGGGGTCTTTGTGCTGCTCACTGTGGCTTTCCCTGCAAGGATGGTGGCTGATCCTGACAACCCGCTGGTGCTGGATATCCTGACTGGCTCTTCCACCTCTTACTCCTTCTTCCCAGATAAGCCCATCACTCAGGTATGCTCCTTCACTTTCTCTCCTCTTTTGAGCTGTACTTCCACAATTAAGTCCCTCAAATTTCTGCACCTTGGGAAAATGCTGGATCTCCTAATTGATTCTGGGAGGGACAGGCTGTCGGCTGCTTCCCAGCGTCGCCCTGGGAATCTTCCTCTCTGCTTCCTGCTGGTGGGAAGTGTTCAGTGCGAGGGACACATGTCCTCTGTGCTTTAGAGGAGAGGCCAGCCTAGATCAAAGCATCTCTCCTGGTCCCACCCCAGCCACAGAGGGAATCTGAATCCCATTCCTGCTTATTCTGATCCGCTTGGTTTCTCCTTAATTGCTGCCTGTGCTGATACAGCCAGACTGTCCCACCGCACAGGAAACTCTTCTGTATTCATCCCCAAAGTGCCTAAACCCTCTTGCACCCTCGCTGCCCTGCAGTACCCTCACGCCGTGGGGAAGAACACGCTGCTGATCGCGGGGCTGCAGGCCCGGAACAACGCCCGCGTCGTGTTCAGCGGCTCCCTGGACTTCTTCAGCGACGCCTTCTTCAACTCCGCTGTGCAGAAGGCCACTCCCGGCTCCAAGAGGTGCCTTGGCTTCCTGGTGTCTCCCTGGCTGGGGAATGTCTGGGGAGCGGTTCAATAGCAAAAGTCCTGGGAAACAGGCAACAAATGTTTCCGTTTTGGGAAAGAGCAGAAAGCTTGAAGTAAATTGGGGGTGACGCATTCCTTTGGCCTTATGGAGCAATGTGCTTTGGGAAGCAATTCCCTCCTTTAACCCTGGCTCAGTTTTTGTTCATTTCCCATTTATTCCTGGTTTGGCTTCGCCACGGGGTGTGTTTTCCCAGCTGTCTCAGCCTCCCTTGCTCCGCAGGTACTCGCAGACGGGTAACTACGAGCTGGCCGTGGCCTTGTCCCGCTGGGTGTTCAAGGAGGAGGGGGTTCTGCGCGTGGGGGCCGTGTCCCACCACCGCGTCGGGGAGCTCGCGCCGCCCAACGCCTACACTGTCACCGACCTCGTGGTGAGGGGGCCGGGCTGGCCTGGGCGGGAGGGCACATGGGAATTGCCTTGGGAGAGGAATCTGAGAACGTTTAGCCCGGAGTGGGTCGAGGTCCGTTCTCAGGCGCCGCTCGTTGGTGTGTCCCAGGAGTACAGCATCGTGATCGAGAAGCTCGCTGACGGCAGGTGGGTGCCCTTCGACGGGGACGACATCCAGCTGGAGTTTGTGCGCATCGACCCCTTCGTGAGGACCTTCCTCAAGAGGAATGGTAGGTGCCCCTCATGGGAGCGGTGGGGCCCCCTCAAGAGGAGCAGTAGGTTCCCCTCACAAGGAGCAGTAGATCTCCCACAAGGGAAGTGGTGGATCCCCCTCCAGAGGAGCGGTAGGTCCCCTTCACAAGAAGCTGTGGGTCCCCCCCAAGAGGAGCAGTAGGTCTCCCACAAGGAGAGTGGTGGGTCCCCCTCTAGAGGAGCGGTAGGTCCCCATCGCTGCCCTAGCCCCACACTGGGGGTGTTCTCACTGTCCCCAGCCTCTGGTGTCACCCCAGTGTCACCCCTGTCTCGCCCTCAGGTGGCAAGTACAGTGTGCAGTTCAAGCTGCCGGACGTCTACGGCGTGTTCCAGTTCAAGGTGGATTACAACCGCCTGGGCTACACCCACCTCTACTCCTCCACACAGGTGAGTGTGGCGGGAGCCAATCCCACCGTTTCCCAGGAGGAAAGGCTTCCCCCACTCCAAGGCTGCCCCACTGTCCCCCCAGGTGTCCGTGCGGCCCCTGCAGCACACGCAGTACGAGCGGTTCATCCCCTCGGCGTATCCCTACTACGCCGGCGCCTTCTCCATGATGGTCGGGCTCTTCATGTTCAGCATCGTCTTCCTGCACATGAAGGAGAAGGAGAAATCCGACTGAGCTCCCTGTGGGAGGAGGAGCCTTTTCCTGGTGCTGGGCAGGGCCGGGCAGTGCTCGGACCCCCTGTGTGTCCGTGTGAGGACTGGTGGGTGCTGGATGTGCTGCAGGGCTGCGTCTGGTCTTTTTATTTTGACACCTGGGGGGATTAATAGGAATGAAAATTAAATTTGGGGGGGATCCATTGCTGAAGTGTTTGCAAACCCAGGACCAGGATGCCTCTGGTGTTCACTGAGGAATCGTGATGTTTGTCTCGCTCTGTCATGGGAAGGGTTTGGATTGGAGTTGGTTGGAATGATTGGGATTGGAGATTAACTCACTGTTCAAAATAAAGTCTCATTCCTCTCACCCTGGATGGGAGTGAATTCATGGCGTGGGGCGTTTGGACATGTCCCCAGCCCGGAGGGATGTGTCCCCACGTCACCCTCACCCGCTCCAGGTGTTCCCCAGGGTGGGCTGGGAGGGAACAGTCAGATGGTGCCAAGGCTGATGAATGCTGTAAGGCAGAAGGGAGAATCTGGGGTGCACAGGGGAGCTTGGGGCACCCCAAAAAGCACAACAGAGGCTCTGAGGACAGGAGCCCTCCTGGGCACAGGGACCTCAGGGGACACAGGGCCACGGCAGGGGGGGCAGAAGGAACTCTGGGGACACAGGAACACCCCTGGGGGATACAGGGACCCCTGATGACACCAGCAGCAGAGCCACCTGAGGACACAGAGATCCCTGGGGACACAGGGACCCACCCCCTGGGGACACAGTGATGCTCAGGGGGTGCAGGGACTTCAGAGGACACCTGGGGACAGCAGTGACCGCCAGGGACACAGGGCCACCTGGGGACACAGGAACACCCAGGGCACAGGGACCCCTTGGGGGCACAGGAATTCCTTCGAGACACAGGGACCCCTTGGGGATATAGAGATCCCCTGGGGACACAGGGACCCCGGGACGGGCACAGTAACCCAAGGCGGGCACAGGGACCCCTTGGGGACACAGGGACCTCAGGACGGGCACAGGGACCCGGGGCAGGCAGAGGAATCCAGGGCAGGCACAGGGACCCCTTGGGGACACGGGGACTCCTTGGGGACGCAGGGACCCGGAGCGGGCACAGGGACCCCTTGGGGACACGGGGAC
>NW_020897752.1:1093313-1120738 GCF_003984885.1 Neopelma chrysocephalum | reverse complement strand
GTGACCCCTTGGGGACACGGGGATTCCTTGGGGGCACACGGACTCGGGGCGGGCAGAGGAACCCGGGGCAGGCAGAGGGACCCGGGGGCGCTCCGGCCCCTCCCACGTGCCGGTTTGGGGAGGGGGCGGTGCCTCCCCCCGCCGGCGCTCTCCGATTGGCCGGGCGGCGCTGATTGACGTGCGGCGCCGGGCCCGGCGGGGCGGGCGCTTTGCGACGGCGGCGCTTGTCGGCGGCGGCGGCGGCGGGGACGGCCATGCTGCTCACCGTGTTCTGCCTGCGCCGCGACCGCTCCGAGATCACCTTCAGCCTCCAGGTGGACGCCGACTTCGAGCTCCAGAACTTCCGCGCCCTCTGCGAGCTGGAGTCCGGCATCCCGGCGGCCGAGAGCCAGGTCAGGGCCTGCCCCCCCCCGCGCCGCTCGGGGCGGCGGCGCCCCCGGGAGGGCCCCGGGCGGTGCCCTCGGGGTCGGGTCCGGGTGGGAGCGGCTGCGCCCCCTGCCCTGCGCAGGGGCGGGGTCCCCCCGGCTGGGAGCGGCTCCGTGCCCCCCCTTTTCCCGGGGTCGCGGTCCCCGGAGCCTCCGTCCCGCGGATCTGGAGTTTGGGGCTTGTTTGGGGCTTGTTGGGCAGGGTCGGGGTCGCTCCCCCGCCGCTCTCCTTCGCCTCTGTCGCTTTTCCCTCAAAATCCTCGTTTTGCCCCTCGGGAGGGGGCTCCGAGTGCTCGGTGACTTGGTGCCTCCGGAAAAGGCTCGGTCTGCTCCCGCTGAGCGGCTGGAAGGGGGAGAGAATAACGTGGGTTTGTTGTTTTTATTGAGGTTTCGTAGGAATTTGGTGTTTAAACGGGGCAGGATTTGGACGAGAGAAAAGGGAGTCGGAGAGTGAGGAAGGTGGTGGCCCGTGGAATCCTCAACCCCCTGAAATGTTCGGGAGCGGATCTGAAATGTTTGGAAGGGGTTTGTTTATCCCATCAAAGCCCTGTCTAATCTGGGGCCGAAAGGGCACATTGAGGCTTTTCCTCCTTTTTTTCCACACAGGTGTGGGGACCAGACGGGCGCATCCGTGTGGTTTTCCCAGCAAATATTCCCCCTCTCAGCCCAGATTCGGGGCTCACTCGCTGCCAAAACACGCGGGAGGCTGCGAGTGGGGGCGGCCCTGGGCCATCTGTCCGTCCCTCTGGGGTTTGCTCATGGTTTGGGTTCAGTCCCACTTTTGTGGCCGTTCCTCCCGGTTTTTCCTGGGCAGGGCGGGGCTGGCTCCTTTTCTTCAGGCTGGCCCTGCCTGGCAGAGTTTGTGGAGTTTACTGGTGGTGGCTTTTGCTTCCCGAGCCTTTTCCCAGTCCCCATTAACAAAGTGTTTTTCCAGCCAAGCCAAGATTAGTCAGCGCTGGAAGAGCTGCTGCAGGAGCAGCCCAGAGTTGGAGTTGTCCTCATCCAGCAGGTTCCCAATGGTGCTTGGCTTTCCCTCTGCCTTGGGCAAGCCTTGTTTCTTGGGATGGGAGGTTGGTGTTGAGGGAGAAGTGGTCTCAGAGCAGGGGGAATTTTGGAATGGGAGGTTGGTGTTGAGGGGAAACAGTCTCAGAGCAATGGTAGAAAATCCAGGTGAGGTGGATTTTCCTTTAGAGGAAGAACTCTTGATTTTGGGCAGGTACAAAGAGAGAACCTCCCCCTCACATAAAGGTTCTGTGCTCCAGCAAATCCTGTGTCCATGTCCTGGATCTGGGGACAACCCCTACGTGTGGGACTCCTCAGTGGCTTTGACATCTCCAGGCATGAACTGGAGCACAAACTCCTGCCTGTCAGCTTTGTCCCCTGTGTCACAGGGACCTGCAACTCCGGGTCTGGTTTAGGAGAACGAGGGGTCGCTTGTTTTTTGCCCGGAGTTCCCTGGTTTGAGTTGTTCCCCCCCAGCTGACCCGGGCAGGGTTCGGATGCTGCCGGCCCCAGGGGATGGGAGCAGCGCTGTGCTTTTGTAGCCACCTCTGCCTTCCTTCTGCTCCTCCATCTGCCTCTCGTGCATCATGTGCATCATCCTGCGCCGCGTCGTGCCGTGCTTTCCAGGCAGTTATTTATTGCTCCTCTCTCTGCTCTTTCTGCCCGGTGTTTGTGAGGTGTTCTGAGGATCTTTAGTGAACAGGTTGGACATCAGGAGGAATTTCTTCATGGTTGTTAAACATTGGCAGGGGCTGCCCAGGGAGGTGGTGGAGTCCCCACTCCTGGAAGTGTCCAGGGAAGGCTTGGCCGTGGCAGTCAGTGCTCTGGGCTGGGGACAAGGTGGGCATCAGGCACAGGGGGGACTCCATGGGCTGGCAGGGCTTTAGAAACGCAGATGATTCTGTGTTTCTGTGAAAGTTATAAAAATGCAAGTTATCAGTGATGCAGCTCATTGTATGGAAGGATTTTGCATTCTCAAACCACAAACAGGCAGTTTTACATCTACCAAACTCAGCTGTTTCCTGCCCTTTTCCCACAACCAAGACGGACATTGCGTTGAAGGTGTTGTGTTGGCACAAGAGAGGATGAATTTCATTGTGAGGGTCGTGCAGGGTGGAGTAAACCATTACTGTGTGTGGAAGAGGGTTAATCCCAGCCTTGCTCCCTGCTGGTTTGGAAGGTTAATTCCGGGTGCTGCCGGTGTGGGTGGAGCAGGGAGCTGTGAGGGGACTGAGGGAGGCCGAGGTCGCAGGTCGATGTGAGATAACGGAGGCGGCGCCTGTGGCTGTGGTGATAAGAGGAGCTGGGTGAGGAGAGGGGAAATAATTGGGCTTCCTATGGTCTCCTCCATGCACCAAGGCCGTGGCTTTTCAGGGGGAGGGACAGGGAGGCTCTTGGCAGAGCCATGTTCTTCTGGCAGCACCTCATTCCCTTCGTTTCTCTTTGTGCCCTCCATGTCCTGTCCTCTGCCATGCTCAGGAATGTTTGATGGGTTCTGGGTTTGGCTTGATTGCTGCCTGCTGGTGGTATCCAGCACTCCTGCTTGGGGTTCCCTGCTCCATGAGGAGGTTCTACCCTATGGATTCATCATGCACAGTGAATCCATCAGTGCCTGCCCAGGTCTCCTCCAGAAGAGCCCAGGTCCAGAGCCTGCAAAACAGCCACAAACCAGAGCATCAAGAGGCATCACAATCCAATCTGTTTTAGGAGTGGAGCAGAAGGGGTCAGGAGTGGATTAATCCGAGCTGTAATGGATGTACCACGAGTGCTGGGCGCTTAATTCATTGTCTGGGATGTGAGGCCGAATGCTCATAAATCCAATCCCAGCAAGATGACAGAGGTAAAGCCTCACTTAAACTGATTAACTCGTCTCTCCCAGAGTGTCTGCGCAGGGAATCTGCCATTCCAGATTTGGGTGTGCAGCTGGGATTTATGACACACTCGCTGTGGCTGCGGCAGCGCCGACCCCGGCCGGTAACGTGAGAGCTGTGCCGGGGCTCTGCCAGCGCGGGCTGACCTTGGTTATCCGGTGCTGCCCTGTGGGGTAGGGACCGTGCACCTCAATATCGCTGCCCCCGGCCCGGGGGGCTCCGGGAGGGACCCAGGCTGGGTGGTACCTGCAGGGTGGTGTCAGTGAGAAGGTAGGGGAAGCTTATGCTCATTTCCACCGCGTGTGTTCCCCTAGTTCTGCTGCCTCTGGCTGCTGTCCTACAGGGTTCTGGTTATTGGTGCTCCTCCTGCCTTGCCCTGCTTTGGCACCGCTGCTGGCAGTGGGTCTCTGCTGCTCGAATGTCAGTGAGAGTCTGTGTAAGATCTTGGCGTTGCTGGAGTGAAGCAATGGAAGGCTGTAGTCTAGACCTTAGGACACGTAGTAGTTGGGTTTTTGGGAGCGTGTTGGCTCTGCTCCCTGCGATAGCATCAGGGCTGTGGCCACGCCGGGGCTGAGAAAGCTTCTCCCATGCGGCTCAGCCAGTCTCGACCTGTGGTGAACGTGTTCTTGCTGAACTGGCCTTTTCCAGCCCCAAAGAGACGCAGTTTGGCTACACAAGATGGTAAACATGAAATTGGATCGTGGTCCCGAGGGGTTTAGGCCGAGTTCTCTGGTGCTCCTTGCTCTGGACTCCTGCCAGGGGCAGGATCGGTCGGACCAATCCACCTGATCTCGCTGTGCTCCAGAGAATGCACAGAAACCTCTGCCTTGGCTGATACCATTTCTGGGAATATTTGTTCCCATAAAGCCCAGCTTTATTTTACTTTTCCTACTTCCCTGTGATTCAGGGCCTCTGTAGGTATTACAGGTCTATTGTTAATGGAAATGGTCCTATGGGGATTATTCACCTTTATCTCAGTGTTTTTGTGTTTAATGTGCAGACTCTTCATTAAGTCAGGTTATCAAAATAGAAATGGATGTGACTTTGTGTTTGATAGTCACAAGAAGCTCATTCCCACCATGGACTGATGGCAGTCTGAGCGGAGCCTTTGGGTGCTCCAAGTGTGGATAGAGTTACGTCACTGGAGTGAACTGGAAAGCACTGAGCTAATGACTGAGGTCCCTGTAGAACTGGTTATTCTGGGGAGCTGTGTCGTGGGAAGAGGGAGAGATCATAGATGCTGGGCTGGCTCATCCATGGATGTGCCCAGATCGGTGCTGCCGGCACGCCCAGGGTCAGTGGGTGCTGTCTTGGGGGCAAGTCACGCTGCAGAAAACATCCCTGACTTGTGTAACCGCAGAGGTTGGAGTTTGGAAACGTGGGCAGACAGTCCTGGTCAAGGCTTGCTTTCCCTTAATGATCTTGGCCTCTAATCAGGGCAGACTGGCCCTTCTTTGACGTGCTGGGTCTCGGCAAGTCCAGCCCTGCGCTGTCCAACCATGGACGTGTTGAGGCCCTGCCGTGCCCGAGGGGTGTTGGCCGGGCCTGTGAGAGCATCACACCTTCCCTTCTGAAGCTTGACACGGGTCTGGAGGATTTGCTGGAGCGCTTTTTTCCCTACAGAAAAGTAACATCTTGCCATGTTTTTGGTTTCCATCCGCTCTGTGGTGCTGGTGGCTCTCCTGGCGCTCCCCCCTCGCGCAGATCGTTTATGCGGAGCGGCCGCTGACCGACAACAACAGGTCCTTGGCCTCCTATGGCTTGAAGGACGGGGACGTGGTGATCCTGCGCCAGAAGGAGACGGTGGAGCCTCGGCCTTCCATCCGCTTCCCAGGTGAGGAAGGCTCCGGGCCAGCTGCTGCTCCGAGCCTGCAGAGGTTCCTCGGGATTTATCCAGCTCCTGACAGTGTCTGACACCCCACTGGGCGAGGGAGGGAAGGTGACTGGGATGAGGCACAGGGGCTTTTATATTAGCTAAAGGGCTTCCAATTTAATGTTTGTTTTGTCCTGAGGAAGCCAGTGCCATTTTACTGTTGTTTTGGGGAAATATGGAGGCAGCCAGGAGGGTTCAGAACAGTTTTGGTGAAGGTGTGTGAGTTTTCCTACGAGCACTGGTTCCCTTCCCGCTGGGTGTGATGGCACAGCCCTGTCAGACCCAAGAACAGCGCCCGTGGATGTGTCCTAAACCTGTCCTGTGGCAAATTCCCTGAGAAGCCCCATCTTACCAAACCCAGTGGCACAATCGTGTGTACACGTGAAAGGCTCCTCTGGGAATGTCTTGAGTGGAGCCCTGCACCTCTGTCCTGCCTTCCACAGCCATTCCTAGCAAATCCCAGTCATAAAATATCCCTGAAAAAGGTGCCACTGGCTGAGAAGGGCGTGGGAGCATTGCTGAGGTCCTGGTCCTGCCTCAGCTGGAGGATGGGTACCTGCAATGCAGGTCTGCAGGAATGGTACTACTTTTTTTTTCCCCCTGCTTTTTTTTAACCCGAGAGACTCTGAAGTGCCTCGGAGCCACTGGGTTTAGCCCTGCGGTCCCTCCGTGAGGGATTCACATCTGTGAAGCTGGGAATAACCAGTCAGCAAGTGCATTTCAGGGGATTAAAAATGGGGCAGACAGACGAGCCCAGTTACATAAACGCGCCGTCGTTCCTAACCCAGTAACCCGGGGCCGTGGCTGCGCTTCCGACTCAACTGCTGCTCACGGGATCCGCCCTAATGCAGCATTAAGGGCAGCTCATCCTTCCCGTGGTTTCCCAGCGGGTTGTACCCACGACACCTGTGGTGTTCCTCCCTCCAGGTCTGCCCAGGATAGACTTCAGCAGCATCGCCGTGCCCGGGACATCCTCGCAGCAGCACCAGCCCCCGGCACAGCGGCCTCGCCCGTCGCCCCCGGATGCGCCGGCGTTCCCGCAGGGCCTGGACAACCCGGCACTGCTGCGGGAGATGCTGCTGGCCAACCCCCACGAGCTGTCCCTGCTCAAGGAGCGCAACCCGCCCCTGGCCGAGGCCTTGCTGAGCGGGGACCTCGGTGAGTCGGGCTCGGAGCTGTTGGAGGGCTGATCAGGGGTGTTTAACGAGCTCATGGAGGCTGTGGGTGAAAGGTGCCTTTGGGAGCACTCGAGGCAGAGCTCCTTTCTTTCTGGGTGTATTTCTCCTGCTTGGCTTCTTTAATATCCTCTGTCCCCTACTCAGAAATACCAGATGCGCAGATAAGTCAGGTGTCTGTGAACATGGGTGACTCAGCTCCCGATTTTTTCACTAAGACACTCCCAAATGCACATTTTCCAATAAAGGTGGTGTGTTTGCTGCATGCCAGAGCCTGCTGGGACTCAGCAGGGAGCAGCACGCTCCAAAACCAGCTCTGTCCGTAGTTATTGGCTGCTGTGGAAGCGAGCCTCAGAAAGGGAGAGGAAAAGGAACACACAAATAGTGTCTCTCAGGAGCTTTTTCAATAACAATAATCATAAATGTTTAAGTTTCTGTTAATCTTGGAAGTGTCCGTGTGTTTTGGGCACAGTTGAAGCCTTGTACCATGCCCTTCACTTTCTCTGCAGCTGAGTAGCTGATGTGGGTCCCTCGTTCTTCCTGTAATGAAAGCTTTGAACTCTGGTGTCCTTTTGGTATGACAAGAGCAGAATTTTGGGCATGCAGATGTGCTTCTAAACCTCTGCAGGATGTTTAGTTGGGAAATAAATCCTGTTGAGTTTGGAGAAATGAGTGAAGAGAAGGAGCTTTTAGCAGGAGACTTCTCCCACTTTCAGTGTTACATCTGAGTGATCTCCCTCTGTTAAGGGAAGCCAGAAAGAAACTTCTGTGGATATTGTCAGCCTACTTAATTTTTAATTCTGGCTTTAGTTCATATTCAGAGTTAAAACCACGTTCTTTGCATTCTTAGGCTTCTTCACACTTCTTGCTGGGAGTCTCTCCCATCACCTTGAGCAGAGGTGCTGCTCTTGGCACAGGAAACCAGAGGTTAAGCCCAAGATGCTCAAAAGTGGCTCCTCTGCTGCTCTGCCTGGTCTGTGCACCTCAAACTTGGACCCAGATGTCCATTTTCAGTCCCAAACGGCTGCACTGGGCTCTCAGGAGGAAGTGGTTTGGTCTGGTTATGCCCTTGTCCTGCTGCACAGGTGCTCCTCTCGGTGTTTGGGCACAGATCCAGTTCAGCTCGGCTCTGATTCCCAAATATCCACATGGATCCGTGCCCTGTGGCTGTGCTGGATGAAGGCACCTGCTGTACAGAAGCCTAATTTCAAAAATCCAAATTGCAAAACGTACCAAACGACCTCCCTGAGCACGTAACAGCCCTTGAGGCAGAGCTGCTTCCTGGGAACTGCATCCCTGGAAGCAAACCCACAACCCTCCTTGTGTACAGACCTCCATGGACTGCCACGTCCTTCTTGATCCCATCCAAGTAGTGAAAAATAGCCAGAAACTGTCCAAAAAATGGGGATCTAAAAGCTGTGGTTTTAAAATGTGCATCTAGACTTAGTGTCCAGCCTTGGTTCCAGTGGTAGGCATTCATCTTTATGGATTATAATCTCTGGCTTTGGTTTCCCTGGGTTTAAAGGAATTTTTGCTGTTAGTCTTTGTGAGTTTTTCATTTTTTTTCCTTATAAAAATGTATGTGCCAGGAAATTGAGTTTGATTGGGCAGGGTTTGGATAGGGACACAAGGATAACGAGCTCTGTCCAGTTGCTTTTCATCTCAGCAGGTTCCCAAATTTGCCCCCAATCCTTTGAGGTCCATCCGTGCTGCCCTCAGAGGAAGCTTTTTTCTGTGTGCTGCCGAGTCTGCCCCTCAGCTGGCATCAAAGGAAGCGTTTGCTGTGCCAGAATTTGATTTGCAAGAGTAATTTCCAGTAAAAAGCATTTCTATATCTGTTTGTTCCCACAGAAAAATTCACGAGGGTGTTGCTGGAGCAACAGCAGGACCGAGCCCGGCGGGAGCAGGAGAGGATCCGACTCTATTCTGCTGACCCCTTTGATCTCGAGGCACAGGCCAAGATAGAAGAAGACATAAGGTAATAAACCAAAGTGCCTTGCAGGCTTCGGGGATCTTCCCTGGGGAAAACACTGCTCTGTGCTGCCATCCATGGTGGCTTTTCCTTGGAGGAGGCAGAATCTAAACACACTCCTTGTATCAGGACACGTTTGCTTGCAGGGCGATGCTCCAGGCCACCTTGGCACGCGGGAAGGTTGGGATTTGGGATGTGTAGGTGCACCCCATCCCTGAAGTGTGTCCAGCTGAGCACAGAATGTTCTTCCCTGTGAGGGTGGGCAGGCCCTGGCACAGGTTGCCCAGAGAAGCTGTGGCTGCCCCATCCCTGGAAGTGTCCAAGGCCAGGTTGGACAGGGCTTGGAGCAGCCTGGGCTGGTGGAAGGTGTCCCTGCCCATGGCAGGGGGTGGAATGGTCTCTAAGGTCTCTTCCCACCCAAACCATTCCATGGCTCCATGATATGAGGTGGCACCACCTCTGTCCATGTGTGTGATGTCCTGGAGCTGCCTGTGCTGGTCCAGTCTGAAACTGGAGCACTTGTGGAAGGCACATCTGCTCTTGAGAGGTGGAACCTGGGGTGTCTCAGCTGTGTTCTGAGCAGAGGGCTGGGCCAGTGTTGGTCTCTGGGCTGAGCTCAGCACAGCAACGCGGCGTCACTTCTCCCAGCTGCCCTGGAGGTTTGGTTTCACATCCTGCTAATTCTTCTGTGTCTCTGGCTAATTCCAGACTCCACCATCACCACTGTCGGAGCAATGTTCTGCAGAAACACATTCTGCTCATCAGCTCCCTCCCTCTTGCTGCCTGCCAAATGTAATTGCTTTGGGCTGAGGCTTGATTTCTTCAACTGAGTGATAAATCCTTGAGTCAGGACATGGCTGGTGGTTTCCCCCCTGCCCCGATAACCAAGTGTCTGTCTGGTACAGACTCATCCTTGGTAAGAACAAAATTCAGTGGTGATAAGAGTTGTTGGTGTTGGATAAACGCTCAGCAATGCAGAAACCAGACATTTGTAGATAGTGAAACATTGCTTGGAGGCACAGGAACGCCTCCCTTCTCTGTAGATGAGGGACAGATAAAGGGGATGTGCCCAAGGCTGTGCAGCTGTTTGGGAACACTTTGGGCTGAGCAGTCCCCAGATTTCACAGCCTGCCTAGTGAAAAATGAAATGGCATCAAAATAGGAGCCCTTTTCCCTTTTTTTGGAGATGCAGTCAGTGTGGATAGCCATCACTTCCAAGATTATCCTGGGGGCCATGAGGGGCTTCTGGAAGAGCATTTCTTCTGTCGGCCTGAATTTGCACCAAGGGCTTGTGCTCATGGTGACATTTTCGCTGTGGTTTTGCTCACCTCCCTCCCTTCCTATGCCTGGAAAAGGAAGGATACCAGGGAAACGGGAGGATTTTAATGTTCAGCTGCTGTGTGGGATTCCAGGGATGTAGCTCCTGGCAACATCTCCCTGTGCCCTCGGCGTGACTAACGGATACACGGGTTTTTTACTCAAGACTCCTCCGGGTTAATGCTGTGGCAGCAGGTTCCCGTGGCCAACACAAGGTCATCAGGAGCTGCAGTGTGAGTTAGGCAGGGGCTGGAAGGAGCAGTGGCTGCTGGGGAGCAGCTTGGCATCTCTGGAATACACCGACATCATTCCTAGCAATCCCTCAGCTCCAGGGTCTGTGTTTACTAACGAAGCCGTGGTTTAAATGTGTGTTTGTAAGGTGGGATTTCCAGCTCTGTCTGTGGGTCAGAGGGATGTAACAAGGCCTGGCTGGTAGAAATTCTGATTTTTCTCTCCCCATGAAATTCAGGCAACAAAACATTGAAGAGAACATGACGATAGCGATGGAAGAGGCGCCTGAGAGCTTCGGGCAGGTGGTGATGCTCTACATCAACTGCAAAGTCAACGGGCACCCCGTGAAAGCCTTTGTGGACTCAGGTGAATGACCCCATTTTCATCTTTCTCCACACTCTCCCTCACTGAGGGTGACAGTAAACGTCCCCGTAGTTTTCCCCAGAAATCCCATAATAAAGCACTACACGACAAGATGTTGAAGCACCTTATTAAACCCTGAGCACAGCCTGGGCGTTGTTTAAGGGCAGCAGAGCAAATTGTTGAGAGAAGCAGCATGTGAACACCCCTTTCAGGGCTCCTGGGAGACTTTCTGGGGCTCCCATTCCTGGAAGGTCACTGCTGTGTGTGTGTCTTATCTCATTTTGCAGACAGGGGGATTTCACATGCCTTTAACGTGGTGGTTCCCATCCACAGCCCCAAAGGGGAAGTTCTTGGGGTTGTTCCATCTCTGCAGTAACAGTCAGTGCTGATATGTGTGTGGGCAGCCAGGTCAGCACAGTGGGATTCCCAGGAAGCCTTTATGCCCTGGGGCTGCCACAGAGTGCCAGATCTTGAGCTCTTCCAGGAGAGAATTTTAATTTGTGATGGGGATTTAGTAGGAATTCTGTTGCTGGCAGGTGCCCAGATGACCATCATGAGCCAAGCCTGTGCTGAGAGGTGCAACATCATGAGGCTGGTGGATCGGCGGTGGGCTGGCATCGCCAAGGGCGTGGGGACACAGAAAATCATTGGCAGAGTGCACTTAGGTAAGTGCTGGCATTTCTGGGGCAGCTTTAGCAGGGGTTTGACTGCATTTCCCACAGTCTTGGCACTGAGGAGTGTCTGGTTGGGTGCTGTAACTCCCACAGAGTAAAATCAAAGTGCATCTGCAACGTTTTTGTTTGTCTCGGGCACAGAACTCTGTTTTCTGTCTCATTTAATGCTTATTTTAGTGGAATTACCATAACACTTGGAGGTGAGGGAGTCCCCAGCTCCTGCAGGTGTAGAGAACACGTTCTCTGGGGGCAAAACCTGAGGTGAACGTGGAACACCAAGGCCTTTCCTGTTTGGGGTGGGAGTGTTGGGCAGGGAGAGCTGCTCAGGAAGGGCTCCAGCACAGTGCAGTGTGTGCTGTTCCTTCGGGAAGAGGAGCCTCTCTGTGCTCTTGTGCAGCTTTTCTGGATGGAGAAGATTGTCCTTATTACTGAAAAATCAATTCTGTTCACTGTTGTTGCTGCTTAGGCTTGTGTTCTAATGAGCTACTCACAGCCCCTTGAGTTTGGAGGGTCAGAGAAGCAGGACTTGAGGCTCCTGAGCATGTCAGCTTTTAAAATAATTAACTTGGGACTGTGACAGGCCTGGCAGTCCCTGGGGCTTGCACAGGGCTGACTTTCTGTGACCAGAGCAGTACGTCAGAGCTCTGGTTTCAGATGTGCCCAGACCTTCCCCAGCAGGTGGAAGAGCAGAAAGCAGATTTGTTGTGCTGTAGTGGTAACTCCTCTCCCTTGTGTTTCAGCTCAGGTGCAGATTGAAGGGGATTTCCTGGCGTGCTCCTTCTCCATCCTGGAAGAGCAGCCCATGGACATGCTCTTAGGACTGGATATGCTTAAGAGGCATCAGGTATCAAAATCTCTTCTGAAACAGTTACTGGCTCTTCCAGGTTAAGTGCAAAGTGCAACATAAGTGCCTCGTCTGTCAATTCAGTAGGGTTTTCCTGGAGAGAGTTGATGCTGGGATATCTTCTATCCTGGAAGCACGTACACTACATCCATCGTGGACAGCTCCAGGGTGCCTGGCTGCTGCCTGAAGCTTTTTGCTCTAATCAAAGATGCTCAAAGCTTTATAACTGAATTATTTATTGCAAATCGAGTCAGACAGGACCCTTTGCTTCGAGCTGATGCTCCCGGCCCGGCGTTACCTGCTGGGAGCTGTTCCCATTGGAGTCGGGTTGTCTCACCTTGTTTCTCCCCTGTCTCCGGGACCTGACTGGCTCTCCCTCAGGCCCCTGACGTGTGGCTCTCTTCCACAGTGCTCCATCGATCTCAAGAAGAACGTTCTGGTGATCGGCACGACGGGCTCTCAGACCACGTTCCTGCCGGAGGGGGAGCTCCCGGAGTGTGCCCGGCTGGCCTACGGCGCCGGGCGCGAGGACGTGCGGCCCGAGGAGATCGCGGACCAGGAGCTGGCAGAAGCAATACAGAAATCCGTGGAGGAAGCAGGTACCAGGAGGAGCCCAGCTGAAGTGGGAGCCTGCATGTTGTTTTGCTGAGTGTCGGGATGTCTGTGAGCAGTTCCCCTTCCAGCTCTGGGGAGCAGCATCAAAGGGTGCAGAGAAGGGGCTGTGTTCTTGCTCCAAGTGCATTTCTCTCTTCCTTTCTGGACAGCAAAACCTGCATGAAGGCACTTGAGGGGGGTTGCTGTTCAATTGGTGCTTTCCCTGCAGCTTCCCACCTGCCCTGGTTTCCTGGTCCTTGAGGTGTGGACATGAATGGTTGTCTGTGACACCCGGTCAGTGGTGTCACCTTGTAGTGCCTGGCAGGGCTGTGGCTCAGCTGTGGTTTTTCAGCAGCCTCGTGTAAGCACAGCTTTGGGGAGGCTTCCCAAATCCTGCTCCTAACGGCTGCACCATGGAAAAATAGAGCAGCTGTGGCAGTGACAAAAGTTCATGGCAATTTTTAGAAACAGCACTATTGCAGCATTTTTCCCTGGAATGGTGCTCGTGCCCTCGGAGGGGGAATTGCTTCTTGTGGTTGCTCTAAATTTCAAAAGCTGAATTCACATCCCGATGTGCATCCTCAGCCTTAAATGTGATCTGCAAAGAGAACTCTCCCGTAGTTCTGTTCCTGGTGCCCCTGGAATCCAAATGGTGCACAGATGCAGTGCCTGGGCTAGGGAAGATTTCGGTGGCTGCAAAATTTAGTGAAGTAATTTTATTTTCAGCCAAAAGAGCTGAAAGCTGAGCTATGAGCCAAACGGTCTGAAACTCACATTTTCTGTTCAACTCCTCCCTTAATTCAGCTTTTGGCTAAAAGAAGAATTCATTATTTTTTCCCTGCTGTTACAGGGAAGTTGTGAATACCTCAGGGTGTATTTCTTAGGCTTTTCCAAAACTTTTAAAGGTAACATTTTATATCCAAGTGTTTTATAGAGACCTTTGAGTCTTCCTGCTCATTTTCCCTCTGGAAGCACAGAGTAAATTCTACTTTCTACACACATGTAGAACTCTTTGCTGGGTCAGGTTTAAGCTGATAATGTTGATTTCAACATTTTTTATTGCTCATTTTTTAAGACTCTAGCATGCTCATATTTAAGATTGAAGTGAGATAACAAGATTTAACCATATATTAAATTTATTTTTGTTTATTATATATTAATATTTATATATATTTAACTATATTTAAATATTAATATTTAACCATATTTGTCCTTCCAATCAGGTTTTGATGGCTCTAAAACTCGGGCTTAGTACCTTGGGCTCGTGTCTCTTTCCCATAACCTGGCAGGTGTAAATATTAGTTCTTTTCCTGTTAAAACCTGGAGCCTGATGGAGCCTGAGTTGGTTTTTGGAATATATCTCCACTTTGGATGAGACATTATAGTTGGTTGGGTTAGTTCTCTGCTGAAAGGGTCGAATAACAAGCGACCCTCAGCTCAAACTTATGAGTTTTTACAATAAAAACATTTTAGTCGAGTGTTTGAAAAAGAGAAGTGCCTGAAATTACTTAAATCCGAGCTGCTTATGTACCTCATACAGTTCTAAGGACCACGTGGCTTTGTTCAGGCTAATCAGCACTCGACCACTTTCCGTTGATGCTGAGCCCTAGAGGAATGTAAAAGATTTATGGGAATAGGAAATGCATGTTGTGTGTTCACTTCATGCTCACAGAACACCAAAACACAGGACTAAGGGGGGTCGTGTTCAGATTGACTGTGACAGTCCTGACACAGGACCAGCCTCTGGCCCACAGGCATTTGTTGGCTGTATCCTAAAATGTCAGCAAATTCCCTCTCTCTCTCTTCCAAAACTTGAGTTGCTGCTAGGTGGTACCAGGAAAACCAAGAAAGGAAAGAACAGGAAACGGAAGAAGGAGAGAAAGAGAACAAGATGAAGCACCACAGAAGCTCAGCTCGCCCCAAGATGTGTGTTCTTTCCTAAGAGCTGGAATTTTTGCTGCCTTCCAGGAGATGGTACAACACAAATGGCTGCGTGCACCTGGAGGCTATTAAAGTGCTCGTTTTGAATGCACCTGGATTATCCCTGAGCTTTATTTAATCCCTGAAGCCCACTTAAGGGAGCCTCATGACTTCTGTCAGCTGACCTGCTGGTGGTTCAGACCTGCAGAAGGCAGCTGAGGTGGTGGTGGAGCCCTGGTGTAGTTCACTGGGATCCGGATCCTCCACATCCTCATTTATCTCTGAGGGCTTCATGCTCTCTTGTGCCAGTTTCCCATCACTGGAAAACTCGGTGATCATGGGGGATTCCCAGACCTGGCAGCAAAACTGGAGCTGTTTGAGGAGGAAGTAAGGAAGTGTAGCCAGGCAGGTCACCCCATATGCAGCTTTTCATCCAGGCAGCCTCAGTCCAAGTTGCTGCCACCACACACAACTCAGGCTGTTCCTGATTTAAATTCCTGAGAGGAATTTATCCCTGATGGTGCACTTTGTGGGGAAGAGTTTGTTCCTGGTATTAGCTGGATTGATATCCCTGATGGGGCTGGGATTCAGCTCCTGTAGATGCCCCAGGAGGAGGATGACACAGAGCAGTGCTTGGCAGAAAACCAGCTCCTGCTGCTGCCTAAATGCACCTCCCCAGCGGGTTTGATCAGACCCTCATTAATGATCCAACGGGTCAAAGGACAGTTCTGCTTCCTCCCTAAAGGGTTGGTTTGGGAACAGAGAGTGAGAACGTAATCCTTCCACATACAAACAGAAAGGATCCCTCTGGTTTTCATCCATATCCATATCCTGTGTCACAAGCCTTTTCCCTTAGGAAAGATGAGCAGTGCATCAATCCAAGGGGTGGTATCATGGCACGTACTGCACCAGTTTTAGTTAACAGGGAATAAAAGAACAAGAGGCTGAGGAGAGAAAGGCAGATTCCATGCTGTGGAATTTAAAGGGAATCCTGGCTGTAGGTGTGGGCATGGTGAGCTGTGCCCCAGTACTCCTGTAGAAAGGGAAAGACTTCAGGAAAACCAGTGTTTAAGACCACTGAATTTGGGAAGGGAAAGGGAGCTCATGCAGCACAAAATGTGGATGTGTGACCTGGGAGGAGCAGGGCTGTGATGGCAGGACTGATCTGACCGCAGAGGTCAGGTGAGTGATTTAACGAGAGTGCTGATACCTCAGCTAGATTAGACTGTCAGCAAGATAAGGTCACTTCTTTAACCTCTCCTGATAACCAGAGCAGTGTTTGGTGCTACTGGTAGACGTCTGCAATTCATCCAGTCTCATGGGGAGAAGGAAGCAGCGAGCTGGGCTTGGCTTCTGCCTGTTTCTCATTTGCTTTGCTCTTCCCAGCCTTGTCAGCAGCTCCTTTGGGGGATTCTTTCCCCCTTGGATCTGGACCCTTTTGCAGCAGGCTGGTGTTGGCTCGCCTTCTCTTGCCTGTGATGGCACTGCTGGGAGCACGACCCAAGAATGGTGTAGCCATCTCAATTCTCATATCCCTGAAACATGTCTCCTGAATATCTCCAGCCAGAGGGAAAACAGACCAGTAGACGCATGCCCTGTGCTGTGTGTGGTTTACCAAGTGTGTAGCATCACCCACGGACCGCTCTGCAGCACAGACAGTACAGAGCAACCTTTAAATTGTTCTTTGGCAGAGTTATCATGACTTGATGTACCGAATTTCCCAGGCAGAATCCTTCTGGGAGGCAGGAGCTCCTGCAGCCTCCGCGCTGTCACGCCGGACGGTCAGGAGGGGAGCTGAGCAGGGCTGTGACTGTGCATGGTGTGTGCTCTGAATGCTAACACGAGTTTGGTGTGTTTGTTTCCTAATCCAAACAGAACGTCGGAAGCCTTGATGCATGTAGTGTGTGTTTACTGCAGCTGGAGTGGGCCACAGACCAGGTATTTACAGCCACCCATTCTGGTTTGCTCTGCCGCGGTGCAAACGGTGGTTCTGCCGTGTCCTGACTGCTCCTGTCCTTCTGTCTTCTCCAGAGAATAGTGACAAAGAAACTACCTCACTGGAAATGCCCTCATTACCAGCTTCTGATGGGTTTCAAAATCCAGTCCAGTCTTCAGGACTAAATTCCAAGATCTGTAATCCCACAAATCAATTACTTGATCGTTCTGTCTCTGCCCCTGCTTCAATTTGCTCATCCGAATCCAGCCTCGCAGAGCCCATTGATCCCAGAGCCGTCAAGACTTTTGACTCTTCACCTGAACGCCAGATAACCCCGGAAAAAGAGCATCCTCTGGTGTTAGAGCATCTTTCCAATAGCTCTTCCTTGGCAAATAACCCATCTCCCCACACCAGGGAGGGAACCTGCTCCAATCCAGCTTGCCTTTCACAGAAGACACTCAAAGAAACATTTATTGCTGACATTTTAAAGGAATGTAATGCTAAAGGACAAGATCATGGTCAGGAACATCCTCTGGAAGTGACAAAAGACAATTTGACCGACACTGCTGCCAAGCACAGGCAGGATGAAGATGTCTGTCTGCCTTCGGAGCAGGAGCAAGAGCATGAGCTTTCCATAGACCATCGGACGTGCAAAGAGCCAGAAAAGGAACATCTGGAGGAACAAACTGAGACAACTGACCCAGAACCTCCTTGCCATGTTGGTGGGGTTGAAAAACCTGTTGTGGCAGAAGCCAACCAGCCAGAAGATCCTCCCCAGGAAACAAGAGATAGACTGGAGAGAGCAGGTCTTTCCTGTGCAAAAGGGATTATCCAGCTGTCAGCCTCCTGTGTGCACATGGAAGCCTCCATGGAAGTAGATGTAGTTGAGCAGGATGCAGCTGAAGTGCGGAGCTCAGCGAGAGAGCAGAAGCAGCAGACCGAGGACAGACGTGTATCTGACCTGAGCTCGGACGCCTTTTCCATGGAGGTGGAGTTGCTGAAGTCTCCGTCCTCCTCGAGGGCTCTGCTTCCCACCAGTGATGTCCTGCAGTCTAAAAGCACTGGGGAAATTCCTGCAGAGTTGTCTAATTTGATGGCTGAAGTCAGCTCTTCCCCCTCCAGCATCCACGAGCTGAACACAGCTCCAGGAGGACCTTCAGAAGAGCCATATTTCCCTCTGGCATCAGCCTTGAAAGAGCTTCACAAACTCTTGGTTATCAGTCGGAAAGGGGAATGTAAGATCCTCACCTCGGAAGAAGTCTCCCAGCTGGAAATGGTTCGCAGAGAGCCAGCAGCAGTTGAGAAGGGGCTTCCTGAAGGTGAGCAGAAAGGCTCGGATCCAGCAAGCCAGGAACAGAGCTGTTCCTGCCCCGAGGTGAGGTCTGAGGGGAGCCAGCCCTGTGATTCCAGCAGAGAGCACGTCAGCACCGGGCCCATCGGTCAAGGTCAGCCTGCGCTCGGGGAGGGGGCTCTAGGAAGGCAGAAGGGTCCAGGTAAGAGCCATTTGGTCCTGGAGAGTTCTGCAGCCACACCTGGGCAGCAGCAGAGCCTGGAGCAGGGGGAGGCTTTGGCAGAAGCTTCTCGGAGTCCAGCTAGTCCGACTTTGGAGCAAAACACACCCGTTTCCTCCACGCCTGCTTTGGGTGAAGGTGCACCTCAGGATACACGGGGCCTGTTCTCGGGAGCACCTGGGAGAAGCAGCAGTGCTGCTCCTGAGGGTGGGTGTGAGGAGCCACCACTGAACCCCCCAACTGCCTGCACCGGACTGGCCGCGGGTGCCGCTCCAGCCCCTGCTTTCCCTGCGGCTGATGTCGACCGGATCCTCGGTGCTGGTTTCACCCCGCGGGAGGCTCTCGAGGCCTTGGAACAAGCGGATGGAAACGCAGATCTTGCTCTTCTCATTTTGCTGGCCAAGAGTATCGTCGTTCCCACGTAACGGGGAGCTGGCTGGGGGGTCTTCTACAGGATGTATCTCAATTACGCACCACAATGGATGAGCAGAATGTTGAGCCAGATTTTTTTAATTATTTGCAGCCAAAGTAACTTGTCTCTTCTGTTTTACTTATTAGATTTGGCCTTTGAGAAGAAAGAAAACATCCTAGCATTGTGTGGACAGGATAACTTTTAATTCTTCGTACTGGATTAAAATGACTGGGTTATTTAAATGTACAATTTTAGAATAAGCTCCAGTGCTACGAATAAAAAGCAGAAGCCATTGCGCTCACTGCCCTGTCTGGAGCAAAGTGGGTTGTGACAGGAATTGGCCATGGGATGGGAGGTGCACGTGGAGTCCACACGGACTCTGGATTTGTTGTAGCTCTTTGTAACCCAAAATCCAGCTGTTGAAACTATCCCGGCAGCGACTAAAGATGTGTAGATGCCCACAGACAAAAAGGCTTTGTTAGAGGAGCGAGGGGTGTGGGGTTTTTGGGGAGTGTGTTTTTGTGTGTGCACGGGGAAGGCTGATGCTTATTTTTGCCAAACCCTTTTAAGCTGGTTAGATTTAGAGTTGGACTTGGTGATCCTTGTGGATCCCTTCCAACCCAGAATATTCTGTGATGCTCTTGGGCCAGTGTGTTCCAGTTTACAACGTGGGGATAGAAGAAGGGAAGGGATAGAATTTGGTGCTACCAAAACTTTAGAGACATTTTAACTTATTTGAAGATGCATTGGTATTAATTGCAGGGGACAGGGGGAGGGAAAAGGAGTATTTGACATTTTTTTCTAGCCTTGCCCACATCTCATTTCCCCCATGCAGAAAGAACAAGCTCAACCACTTAAAGGCAAAACCTTAACGACGAATTTGTTTAACAAACCAACTGTGTGTTATGGCTCCAAATCCTCCTCTGCCCGGGGAGGAATGAACTTCATCTCGGTGGCTGCATTCCCTGTGCTCTGAGAGGGGCTGTGATTGGAAGAAGGATCTGCTTTGCACTGGTTTGTCTGCATGTTTGGGGATGATCAGCCTCTGAGCTGGGGGGTGCTGATCTCACACCTCTTCAAGAGCGAGGGCTCCCCAGTAGGGTTCATGAAACAAATGCACTGACGTGGCTTCTGTGCTACAACCGTCGTGGCCTTCTGGGACACCCCTGGGGAGTCCCTGTGTGGTGAGGCCTCGCCGAGGCTGTGCTGTAGGAAGCCCTTTCCAGATGCTTTTTTTGGGGGGATGAACTCCTTTGCGATGCTCTGCAAAGCCCCAAAACTCTGTTGGGGCTGGGGAAGGAGAAGGAAAGTGTGGCTGAAACCAAATTTTAAGTAGGAACTTTGATTTAGTCCCACTTGCAAATCTCAGAAGTGGCTTTGTGTCAGGTGTTCATCTTGAACTTGCTGCACTGAGCTGAACGTGGAGTGATGGCTCAGCAGCACCAGACACGTGTTTTTGTTTGTGGCTTCCATGTGGTGTTGTCATTGTCTCAGGCCTGTGTCCCGGTGTTTCGTGTTCCCTGTTGCTTTAGCAGGTTTCCTACATGTGTGCTGGGCTGTTTTCATGCAGGTGGCATTTAAAACCAACACAGATTTGGTTTCATCTGTCACCTCGCAAGAGTTTCTGCTGTCAGTGAGCGCTGGTGTCAGATTCGTCTCAGACACGTGGGCAGCCAGGAGATCCTTTACAGTAACGAAGAGCCTTAAGGCATTCCACTGTCAAAGGGAGCTTTTCCATGAGCTGGGGCAGTCCCAGCCAGGCCTGGAGCTCCCAGACAGGTCTGGCTTATATCCCTCTGCTTGTGATGCTGGCAGCGGGTGTTGCTCCGTGTGGGAAGCAGTGCTTGGCTGTCTGGGAACCCCCTGCCTGAGCAGCATCCAGTGATTCACTTGGGGCTCTGCTCAAAATGAGTTCCTGAGGCCAGGCTGCAGCTTTCTCGTCTTCACCGTGTGAGTGGTGCAGTTCCCCCTGCTGAAGGTTTGGTTTAATATTCTTGCAGTGAGCACCTCAAATCAGCAAAAGCCCCTCTGTGAAGGGCAGCACCTGGCCTGGTACAGGAGTAGTGTCATCAGGTCTCTAGAAGCCTTAGGAAATAGAATATATTAGACCTGTTCCCATCTGCATCTGGTTCACTATCAGAAGCAGCAGCAACGAGGCTCCAGCTCCCAGATCCAGAGTGACTTCAGACAGCCGAATCTGCTCCTGGTTTGTGCCCTGGGGCTGGGTGAGGTGGTAACGCAGGTACCAGGTGCAGGTCGGCCCTCTTGGATGCAGGAGAGCTGAACCTGCACCCTTAATCTGCAGGTGGATCTACTGCCAGCTGCCTGGAGCATCAGATGTTGGCTGCTCAATGTTAGCTCCTCATGTTAGCTCCTCAGTGTTAGCCCCTTGCGCTCACCCTTTCTGTTTGAGGAGCTGCTGCTCTGCCCCGGGCTGGGGACAGGCTCTGGTTTCACGGCCACGGCGACTTAGGCTGCGCATACGGAATTTACGCTGTAAAAGCTTTAGAGCATCAGCCAGTCTGCTTCAATGCTCAGTTTTACTACTCCTTGTCAAATACAAGTTTTGAAACCCGCCCTCCTGCCAAAGCTGTATGGAAGCATTTATCCATAGCGCTAGAATTCCCTGGGTAACTCTCTCCCAACTGCTAGAAACAAACCCTGACCCCCAACTGATAAATACTTGTAAAACTTTTATCAAGTAGGTCCAAGCCTGGTGATTTGAATCTCTTCATTTCCGAGCCTTGCTTTGAGTGAATGGCTACGTGCTGCTGAATTAGTGAATAAGTTTTTTAGGAGCGAGATTTAGGAGAAAATTGGGGCAGTGGTGAGTATTTAAGGTTAAAATAAAATGTAATAGAACGTGTGTTTAGCGAACGCTGTCTAAAAGTTGTCCTTGTTTCAATGTGTGTCCTCTCTGCTGCGTGCACACACACATCCTCTGCTCAGCCTCCAGCAATGCCTTCGCTGGTCCCTGTGCTGACCTGGCTCACAGAGTGGGAATATTTCTATGGAAGGAGAGATGGCAGAGCGCTACAGCTTGTTGGCTACAGCAGGGGATAAAGGTACCACCAGAAGCTGTTCAGGTTTCCAAAGAGCTGTGTATCCTGGCCTAAAATCAGACCTTGCTCTCTTCTCTTCCCCCTCATCATCAATCACTGCTCCAGTGTCCTAATGTCACATCAGCAAAGGGACTTCACCGTGAAATTCCTGCTCTAGAGAGTAAAGCAACGCTCAGAAGCTGCTTCGTGAAGCTGCCAGTGCCTGTGAGACCCGGGTGGGTCTGTAGAGATTGTTTCTGGGTGTTCCCTGGAGCCACTGTTGGTTTCGGATGTATTATGTTCCTTAAAGATACGGAAGCAATGGCCTTGGCCTCTTGCTGAGCACGTGTTTCTCTACACTAGGCCGCAGGTGAGCACAGAGGGATGTTTAGTGAAATCCCAAAATCTGGAAGTTTCTGGGCACAGGTGACTGACAAGAGGAGGGATTATTCCTGTGATGGTCCCTGGCATGTTTTCTTGCTGCTGGACAGAGCTGAGCTGTGCTGTTACCCTGACAATCTGCCTCGTTGCTGCATCTGTTTGACTTTATTCATGGGCACTTGGTTTTCAGGACTGTTAATCTTGTACCTTCTCTGTGTTCCTCTCTTCCTGTCTTTGTCTCTCCCTCTTGCCATCCTCTCCTCAAAAGTAGCAATATTTAAGTGTACTTGCTGAATGCTAACTTCAGTTTTCTCTAAGATGCTATGCCATTGACAAAAGGAGAAGCAGATCCTAGAGGTTTCTTCACCAGACTTGGATTTCTTGCCAAACAGCTCCCCAGAACTTTAACAGGAATTCAAAGAGGAGAAATCCAGAGGTATTTTCGCCTGCCTCTCTCGGAAGTCAGCTTGGGAAACGGGGTCAGTTTCGTGTACATCATTCCCCTCTGAAGTGTTCAAGAGATTTCTTCCTGCACTGTGTAGATGAGGCTTGGTCTGTGATCCAAATGTCCTTTGGGTCACGCTTTGATGCTTTTTAGCTTCAGAGTTTTACAGACTCACTTAGGGAACTTGAGGGAATCAATACTCAGGAATCCTAAAGCTGGTTGTGTTTGTGTTGTTGACTCTCGTGGGCTGAACACGCTGCGGCCTCGCAGGCGGCTGAAGGGAGGAGAGTGGGTGTGTCACCAGTGGGATGTGGTTCTGCCCAAAGTAATACACACTTGATTCTTTTTTTGATTTATTTTTTTTTTAATATCGGGGGACTGTTTATCAACGAAATTGATGTGTAAAGAAAATTTGATATTTAAAAAAATGAATAAACACTTTATCATAATGTTGCTTGGTTGGTCTGTCTGTATTTCTGAGGTCAGCAGCTCTGCACTCAGATCCTTCTGTGCCTTTTTTGCCAAAGCCCGTGGATTTTCCTTAATATAAATGTCATTTTAAACGTAACAAGTAGAAATCTGTGGGTAAAATTATTCCAGTTGGCAGGGCCTGAGAACAGGCATGAGAAATTCCTGTATTCCCCTTCTTTGAGGATGGGCTGATGGGTCCTTCAGGCAGGACTTGGAAGTGGAAGAGCATGAGAATAAACACAAAATGTAGCACTTGGACATAGCTCTGTCTGATGGAAAAATGAATAAGGCACTCCTTGTCTCCTACCTAAATACCTCATTTCCAGCCTGATTAGGAGATGGTTTTCTTTTCCTGGAGCTGGAATTTAATTTCTTGGGTCATTAAAAAAATTGGCATTTCTATCCCTGGAAAGCTCATGACAGTTTTAGTTAGAAATCACTTTTTTGAAGTCCCATTCTCTTAGTGTGAGAGAACAGGTTTTGGAAGGGAGGAGTAGAGGATATTCCTCCTCTGAAACTTGGGGCGCAGTGACAAACCCCAAGATGCAGCATTTATCTCATGGAGCAGCAATTCCCTCTTCAGATCTGGGAAAACTTGCACTTTTCCTTGGGACAGCACTGAGGTTTTGACTGTCTTAAGTCCTCACTATCAAAAGCTATCAGTGTTGGTACCAGATGAGAGACACAGACACGATGGGTTATGAATCAGTTGCTGTGACAAATTTGGCAGTAGTTTCCTAATGTTCAGAGCTCTGCACGTGCTGCTGTCAGTGTTAGACCCAAGTGAGGTCATTAGTGTTGTGAGGTCATTAATTAGGAGGCAAAACTACATTTTGAATCCTGTTCTCAGGGTGGGAAAGGGTTTGATGTGAGGGCTGCTACAGCCCCATCATACATTGACCAAAGCGTTCGCTGTGATTTTTTCTGCTGGGAGATGATTTAAGGACTAAATGCCCTGGTTCAAAACTGTTTTGAGCACTTGGGCCTTGTTTTTTCTGCTTGAGGAAGATGGTTTTATTTTGGTAACATATAAAAGTGAAAATTAACCACAGTTATGGTTGTGTTCACGTTTGGGATTGTCCCAGTCTGAATTGGGAATGAAAGCTGAAGGAGGGTAGGGGTAGGTTGGCCTCCCCCTCCCTGGAAGTGTCCAAGGCCAGGTTGGACAGGGCTTGGAGCCACCTGGGCTAGTGGAGGGTGTCCCTGCCCATGGCAGGGGGTGGAAGGAGATCTTTAAGGTCCCTTCCAACACAAACCAGTCCAGGATTCTGTGAATTTGGGTACTGGCACTCTGAAATCTGCAGCCTTTATACAACTGAGAGAGGGTCACACCCTATGCAATAAATGTAAAGGTGCTCCAGGTTGGTGTGTTTTCCTTGGTTATTTTTTGTGGGCCTTTAGGAGTAGAGGTCTCCCCTAAAAACTCCCCACAGAGGTCTGAAGTTTAAAAATAACAGCTGAGAGTTTTCTGAGCAGTCACGTGGGCGCTGAGGCTGCGCTAAGAGCAGAATGCAGAGAGGTGAGGTGAGGGTTGCAACAATCGACTTCCTGCACCGGAACACTCAGGGAATGCTCAGCAGAAGGAACGTGACCCGAGCCATTGCTCAGGAATTCTGCAGTGCCTCCCGACAGCCCTGCCCGGCCTCTCTGCAGTCCCATGGTCTGAGCACATGCCTGGTGTGCCTTTGCCAAGGGAACCACTTTTTGGGCACGTTTGTCACCAGAATGGGATTTGGGAAATCCTGCTGGCCAGCCTGGCTTTTGATTCACTGTGGTCTTACATGGATTATCTGCTCTGCCTCATTCCCTGGGGGCATGCTGGGGGTGCAGGGACCCCTTGGAAGTGTAACCACTCCACTATGACATAATTACCTCTGACAACCACGTGTACTAATTACAGGGTGCTGTCATGATTGCCAACAAAGCACTGAGTCACAAGGATGTGAGTGTTGGTGATTGAAATCCCTCACAACAGCCACTGCCAAAGGAGTGGCTGTTTCCCAGTCCCTTTGTTAACAAATGGAAATGGGACGAGGTTTAAAATCAAACCACTTGTTCCTGGCTGTGGAAATGGAGGTGTGTTCGCTTATAAGCCAACGGTTTCTTCTGTGTTTTTTTCCTAATACTAATTTTTTTCCTGCCTGGATCACTGGCAGCATTATTGAAGTGCCCTATAACTGCACTGCATTAGGTAGTATCTTAGGAGCATCTTGCATGTAACACACCTTGCTCAGGAGGTGACAGCCTTCTGTCCTTCCTCACTCTCTGTCCGTCACAACTGCCCAGTGGCTCCTCTCCCTTTGGATCACGTTATTCATGCCAACTTTGGGCTGCAAATAATAAGCAAAGAGTTAAAAACCTCTTGGGAAGAGAGTGGGAAGCAGCCCAAGGTGTGGAGGGAGTGGGATGGAGCCTCCCAAGCTTGTCTAAGGAGAATGGCAGCTGTCTAATGCTGGGAGCGAGGAATTTTCCATGTAAATCCCTAATTGTGTGGTGGGTGCTTTAAGGGATTACAACCAACTCGTTTTACTGGGAGTAAAATGCTTGGGGCATTCAAAGCATCCAGGAAAGCTGCAGGAGACCAGGAAGTCTGCCCTATCATAGAATCCCAGAATGGTTTGGGTTGGAAGGGACCTCAAAGATCATCTCCTTCCAACCCCCATGGGGGTTTGGATGCTGCACCTGGTGCCTCTGGAGCAATGAGGAATGCAAATGGATGCACATGCCTGCTGGTGTTGCTCGTTTTCCTTACACTTCATGCTTTAAATCCTAAAATTCACCAGCAAAGAATAAAACAGTGCGTGGGATCTGTTGGGCTGCTTTAAAAGGAGCTGACTTTAGTCTCTCCAGTGACTTGTTGGGGATCAGGCTTGGATGCTTCATGCTCAGGACTGCTGTGGAGTAGTTGTGTGGGGGTTTTAGAGGGGTCCTTTCCCTCAAATTCCCCCCCGGTTCAGCAGGAGAGAGTCACCTTCCTCCTCAGGTGCTGAGACAAGCTCTTATCCTTCAGATCTCACTTAAAATGTTTCTTCTTTTCTAGGGGCTGGTGGGGAGCTGGAAAAATAAAGAGTTTTCTGCTTTGGCTCACTTCTAACCCAAGCACTAAAGAGCTGCACTCTCTTCCCTTCCCTGGGAGTTTCTCCCATGGTTTCCAAAGCTGTTAAACTGGCTGGGCTGTTCCTGCAGGGAAAGAGCAGGTTTGGCCTGGTGTGGTTTCTTTATCCAAGTCCTTGCTCAGCCCTTTCCTTCCCTGCCAGCAGGTTATTTACAGAGGAAGGGGTGGGAATGACAGGGAATGTGCTCCTGGGGAGCTGCTGGCTTTTCCTTTTTTAATTGCTTTTACTTTCAGTTCCATTTTCAGTTCCAGGGTCGGGTGCAGGCACTAACCCAGCCCCGAGTCACAACTCTTCACCTCAATCTCAGGAGGAGAGTTTATTATTATTTTTATTTCTTTAACCCCCCTCCATCAAGCCTTTGCACCAGCTCCTGGTTCTGTCCTGTGATGGCAAGTAGGACTTGTATCTGAGTTCTTTAGGAGCTTTTCCCAGCGATGGAGGTTTGGGGTGAAGCAACACTTAATGTGGCCCATTTTTGGATCCATGGTGCCACCCAGCACACGGACCCCAACAAAGAGCTAGATCCCCTATTTCAAGTTGCTGGAGGGGGACTGGAGGAAGCACTGCTGAAGCCCACAATGGTGGGGTGCCATGTGGACTCCCCATTTTTCCCTCACCACGGAATATCTCCCTTTCCTTTGAGGCCAGCACCCCAAAGCCAGAGGCTGGGCGGTTGGTGGCCACCTCACCTGGTGTCCCCAAACCCACTGTGTGTCCACTCAGCAGGACCCAACACCGCTGTCCCCTCCTGTTCCCTCAGGTGACCGTGAGGGACCCAACACCATCTCCCCTCACCCCCCTCACATCCCTCCTTGCTGTGAGGGACCCAATGCCATCTTTTCTTGTGTCTTCTCACTGGGTCATGAGGGTCCCAAATGCCATCTCCCCTCACTGAGGTCAAGGCCATGATGGACTCAAAGCCATCCCCCCTCATGTCCCCTCACTGTCCCCAATGCCATCTCCCGTAATGTCCCCTCACTGAGCCTGGGGCTGTGTGGGACTTTGTGCCATCTCCCTTCATGCCCTCATTGTCTCCAACACCACCTCCTCCCATGTCCCCTCAAAGAGCCCAGGGCCATGAGGGACCCAGTCCTATCTCCCCTCACATTCCCCCTCACTGTCCCCAACGCCATCTCCCCTCGTGTCCCTTCACTGTCCCCAACACCATCTCCCCTCGTGTCCCATCAGTGGCTCACGAGAGAGCCAACACCATCTCTCCTCACGTCCCCTCACTGTCCCCAGTGCCATCTCCCTCAACATGCCCGCACTCATCTCCTCTCACCTCTCCAATGTCATCTCCTCTCATGTCCTTGTTGCTGGCTCAGGAGGGACTCAGTGCCATCTCCCGTCACATTCCCCCTCACATCCCATCACCGTCTCCAGCGCCATCTCCCCTCGTCCCCCCCAATCCCCTCCGTGGCTCATGAGGGACTCAGGGCCGTCTCCCTCACGGGGTCACGAGGGTCCCACCGCCCTTGCCCCTCCACCCCCTCGCCCCTGAGGGGCCCCGCGGGCGCCATTTGGGTCGGGCAAGGGCTGGGCCGGGCTCGACTCGGCTCGGCTTCTCTAAGCTAGGCCGGGCTAGGCTGGGTTCGGCTCCGCTCGGCCGGGCCGGGCTCGGCTGGGCCGGTCCCGTGTCGCCGGCGGGGCGGTCCCGCCGCCGGCCCGGGGGCGGCAGCGCCGCTCGCTCCCTCCGTCCCTCCCTCCCCGTGACCTCAGTTCCCGGCGGAGCGGCGGCGGCTCCGCGCTCGGCTCCGCTCCGCTGCCGCGGGGCCCGCTCGCACCCGCGCCCGGCCATGGCGCGCTGAGCGCCGCGGAGCCGCCAGCCCGGGGCCGGCCGGGGCAGCCGGC
>NW_020897752.1:1092528-1092913 GCF_003984885.1 Neopelma chrysocephalum | reverse complement strand
GGCGCGGCGGGCGGCGGCGGCGGCGGCGGGCGGAGGCGCCATGGAGCCGGCGGAGGTGAAGGACCGCATCCTGGAGAACATCTCCCTCTCCGTCAAGAAGGTGGGAGCGGGCGGGGGGGAGCGGCGGGGGCTGCGGACACCGACCCCCGGCGCTGAGAGGACTAGGCCTGGGGAGCACCGGGGCTGGGGCTGCGGGGTTGGGGACAGCCGCAGGACAGCCCGGGGGACACCCCTGTGCTGGGGATGTGGGGGTGGGAACCCCCCTGTGCTGGGGTTGGGGACGGCCCTGGGGACACACCTGTGCTGGGGCGGTGGGGTTGGAGGCAGCCGTAGGACAACCCTGGGGACACCCCCGTGCTGGGGTTGGGGACAGCCCTGGGGACAC
>NW_020897752.1:1059847-1092518 GCF_003984885.1 Neopelma chrysocephalum | reverse complement strand
CCCTGGGGACACCCCCGTGCTGGGGTTGGGGACAGCCCTGGGGACACCCCCGTGCTGGGGTTGGGGACAGCCCTGGGGACACCCCCGTGCTGGGGTTGGGGACAGCCCTGGGGACAACGCTGTGCTGGGGATGCGGGGGTGGCGACAGCCGTAGGACAGCCCTGGGGACTCCCTGCCCCAGCTTTGCTGGGGCTGTGGGCCTGGGGACCCCCCTCTGCCTGTGCTGTGGGCCTGGGGACAGCCCTAGGACAGCCCTGGGGACCCCTGTCTGCCCGGGAATAGGGCCCGGGACAGCCCTGGGGACACCCCTCTGCCCTGGGGTGCCCCTGGGGACTGCATCTGTCAGAGGTTCGGGGCTGAGGGACACTCCTGGGGACTCTCCAGGCACACATCACTGCTGTGGACGTGCAGCTAAAGGACAGTCCCTAGGGACCCCCCTGCCCGAGGTGTGGGGCTGGGGGACTGTCCTTAGGGACCCCCCACACCCAAGGTAGGGGGCTGGGAACACTACAGGGACACTGAGGGACTGTGGGGTCAAGGACACCCGACATCCCCTCTGCCAGAGGCAGAGACACCTCCAGGGCTTCTTCTGGGTGAATTTGGGGTGTCCCTGGAGACCCCTGTGTTGGTGGTGCGAGGTTGGAGGCAACCCTTCTGCTGGTGGGGGTGGCACATCTGGAGTTGTGGGGTCACCCTGCCAAAGCATCACACCCAGGACCCTCTGTCTCAGCTGGGTGGGATATACCGGGATCCTCCCACCTGGAGTTCCCCCTTTTCAAAGGGTTTCTGTCTCCTGTGGACAGGACAGGGGGAGATCCCTTTTCCTGGGACTGTTCTCAGTGATGCGAATCAGTCCAGCCTAAAACCATCTTTCTAGAGGTCCTCCCTCCAGCCAGGTCAGAGAGGCAGGACCTGGAACCTTCTCCCCATGGACACAGGGAATGTGTGGGTCATACCTTTGTGCCCTCAAAATAAGGGCTCTGAACACATGTGCCCTCATACCTTCTCTCACCTTCTCCTCCTCCCTGCCCCTCATTTCTCCTCACTCGTCTGACCATGAGAGTGTTCCTTAACGCCCATCCTGGTGGTGGGGAACGTCTGTGCCAGCACAGAGGGAACCAGGACAGGCACGGAGGGATGAATGTTGGATGCTGGAATCTTTGGGAAGGCCACAGGAGTGAGTTGTAAGGACACGCTGGAAGTTTTGTGTTGGCCCACACGTGAGCTCCAGCCATGCTTTAGAAAGAACCCCTGCTCCGTTTGAGGAGGCAAAGGGAGTTATGTTTGTGTTCATCCCAAGTTTTGGGGGAAAGGAGGCATTCTGGACTCACTGTTGTTTCTCCAGTTGTTTGGTTTCCTCTGCCTTATGGAATAGGAGATTTGCTGTGCTCTGCAGTGTGTCTTGACACGGATTTATCCATGAAAACTTGTCTTAGGAAGACCAGCATGAGTGAATTCATAGTACTTATAAAAAGGGATGACTGGACATCACCTCTGGGATGTAGGATGGATGTGCAAACCTCTCCCAGCTTTTTTCTTCCATGGATGACCCTGACCTCTGGTCTCTCACCTTTCTATCCTCTAAAATTAAGGATAATCTTGTATGTATGTGGAAATCAGTGGATGTTCAGCCTGCTCCAAGCTCTGTCACAACACTCCTGCCTCAGTTTCCCTGGATGTATAAGGAATACAACTTCCTACCCAGGATTTGTTGGACATAATTTGTTCGCATTCAGAAAATCCTTGGAGGATCCCTGTTGGAAATGCTAAAAAATCAACGTGTTTTTTATTTTAATTATTGTGATTGAACAGGACTCTTCAGCTTCAGTTCTGCCAACAAACCTTGGCCTGCCTGACCCCTGCCAACTCCTACCTTGGTCCAGCAGTGAAAATTTTGGGATTTTTCAATCCTGCCTCTTGTTCTTGTTCAGAGCAAAGCTCAGGGAAGTGTAAGAACCTGTGTGAAAATTCAGGCTGATGGACTAATTTGTGCCATCCCAGTGAAACCAAATTCAGCCCATGGTGAAATTCCAACTTCCTTTATATCCCTGGGATGCAGTTCTCCTTCCTCAGGGAAATTGCTATGGAGCTGCTAGTTTTTTCTGGCACTTGTGTCTCCAACTTCAGCCTCAAATCCCTGATAATTCTTTTTCCCTATTAGTGGGAAAGAGTAAAGTAGTAGGTTAGGGGAGCAGCTGGCTTTGTGCTGGGAAATCCTGCTCTCCTTCCTCCTCCTCTTGAGTAACTCCTTGGCTCTGGAATTGCGTCATGGGGCTTGGAGGAGTTTTCCAAGCATCTTTCCCCTGATTTCGAAAGCTTCCTCTCTGTGTAGGCTCTCACTCCTTACTTTCACCACCTGTGCAGGTGTGAGTTGTGGAACAGAGGGTTTGGATGTGTCTTATTTTCATGGAGTTACCCAGGGAAAACCACCCCGTGCTTGGCAGCTTCCCTGTGCCCGGGATGGGGAAGGCAAGGAGCAGCAGCACAGCCCTGGGCAGGGTTTGACACCTGTGCTGTGGCTGTACCTGGCCGTGATTTCAGTTTTTACCAGGGGATGCTGAACTTCAGGGGTCAGAGCACAAGCAGTGGGTGAGTTCTGTACAAATCCACGGCAAAAAAAAAAAAGTGCTTTGATTCCAAGCGAATCCCTCAAACCTCAGTGAACAGGACTGTTTGTCGTATTTTCCTGGGAATATGTGAGGGATGGAGCATGGATGGAAAATGCAAGGTGGCAAACCTGCCTGGGGAGGGTGGGTAATTCCAGCCTGTGGGTTTCTCTGTGTGGTTCCCAGGCACCAGTGGGAGATCAGTGGTAGCTCTGCCATGGACTTCAGAGGTGTGAGGTCAGGCCTCCACTGCAAAGAGAGGCAAAACACCCAATTTAGACAAAATTGGCCTTCCAGCTGGAAAGATGTCAAGAGCTTTCTACTCTTGGTGGCTTCAGGAGAGTTTAGGAAAGCTCAGCACTGAGGAGCTGGGTCCTTGCTTTGATTCCAACACAGATCCAAGGGAATTGGGAACATTGTGTTGATTTTCCCATCTACAGCTTGTCCTCTGTATCCTCCCTGGGAGCTGTAAATTAACTCCCAGGGTGATGCTTTCTGCACACATGGACAGTGTTACTGCCGGCTCATGACTGTTTCTTTTCCCTTTTCCCACTCAGTTCCCCCTCATCTCACTTTCTGCTGAGAGGCCTGTGCTCCAGCTCGAATTACTGCACAGATTGATGCCTAACCCATAATTGTTTAAAAGATTTAGGGCTTTGTTGAGGCAGAAGGCTGGAGATGGGTGTTATGGCTGAGTGTGCAGGCCCTCGTTCACTCAAGTGTTGTTTCCTTCTGGGAGATGCTGCTGCGTGTGACAGCAGTGGGATGAGACCTGCCTCCTGGTTGGATTCTTGGCACACCAGACATGCCAGCAGCTTCACAGCTGTCCTTGTCCAACCATCTCCTGATAGCCAGGAGCCGTCACAGGTGACCTGGGCTGTGGAGCTGGTGGCGTAGGTGGATTGTGTTCTCTTGTTGGGTTTCCCTGGACATTGCAGGTTTATTCAGCAGAGGTTTATTGCTGTCCCACCTGGGATTTGGTGCTGAAAATGCAAAGTCCTTAAACAGTGTTATTGTTGGCGACTCCAGGAGCTGAATGTAAAATCAGAAAAGAGGTCAGAATCCAAGATTTTGGGGCTCCTCTCTGGTTTTCAGGCTGTTCTGCTGGCTTTGAAGGACACACATTCCCATGAACTCTGGAGCAGCTGATCCTTGGTGCATGTCAATCAGGTGGAGCAGTGTTTTTTGCTGACTCTGCAGGAGTTCTTGCCAAAAGCTTTGGCTCTGCATGACTTTGGGAAGGTTTCCACTGCCCTCACAGTGAGTTAATGCTGAGCCTTTGCTGCCTGTCTCCAGCTTGGATTTTTAGCCCTGTACCTTTGAAATGCCTTTGCAGTCTCCCATGCTGCTGACTTCTGCCTTCTGACATCTCTGCTTCTGCCTAGTGAAAGAGGGTGGATTTGGGGATGTCTTAGTGCCCACTGTCCTGGAGAGGAGCAGGGAGTGCTGGAGTGGAGCATCTCTCCTCAAATCCCATAGGGAATGTGCTCATCTCTGCCAGGCTGGATTTATTTAGCCCAACTGCCACGATACAAAGGCAGCAATTCTGGAGATGTGAAAACAGCCAGATAGTCTCTTGCCTTCTGCTCCCTGTTGAGGAGCACCTTGCTGGCTCAAAGACCACAGGGGTTTTATTTCTACGAGGATCTTTCCTCTCGCTCGGGTCTCTCCAGGCTACATCCATTGCTGCTGCAGGGACCACATGGCAGGGTATTCCTGCATGTCCCTTTGCCACCTGTGTGAAGTTTGCCAGCTGCCAGAAGCCTGTGAGTGAAGGTAGCAGTGACCTCACGGAGCTCATGAGTCGTCCACAAAGGCACAAAGGTCACTCAGGTGCTTTTAAGAAGTCTGTGAACACGTGCAACTCCAACGCTGTGTTTTGGTGGCCCTTGAAGGGCTCTGTCTCTGTTGTGCTGTGGTTCTGCCCTCAGCACAGCTGGTTTTGCTTGGTTTCTTGAGTATTTCAAGGGTTGTCTCCTTAGAAATTCCTCTTGCCTTATCCCAGTGCTCAGGAAAGTTCCCTGTCTGACCACCCAGGAGCCACTCTGGTACTTGCACTCAAACCACGGCAGGTCTGGTGATGACACGAGGTTCGTTATCTGCAATTTCAAGGGGATTGGATTCTGCATGTGCCTAAATGGATGTTTGCCTTTCTGTAAGCCCCCAGATCGGCTCTGGAGCTGCAGGTGGACAAGGCTGTGATAACCTTATGGGGAGAAAAAAAATCCCACTTGTTCTCCTCCCTCTAAGACAAAGTGTTTCTCTGGGAAGAGCGGTCAGTTTAGGAGTGGCAATTTTGGCTGTGGCTTTTCCTGAGGAGCTGAAGCAAAGCCTCCGAGCCTCTCCACCTCCGATTGTGCAATTTCAGTGGCTGTTGAGTGATTTCAGCTTCCCCCACATCTGGTGACCTGGTCCAAGAAAAGTCCAAGAACTGAAATAACTGTGGGCTGGAGGAACAGGGTGGGTTGGGAGGGACTCAGATCAGCAGATACCTGGCGTGTGAGGGAGAGCAGCACCTCACTTGCCTTTGCTGTGTTTGCCACCAAACTTCAATTCTTCTTCCCATAAAATCTGTTTTTCGTTGTGCTGAGCATGTGACCTTCCCACGTGTCTTTGGCTCGTGCAGAGATCCTGTTCTGCAGCAGCCCATCCCCTGCTCTGCTTCTTGTGACAGAGGAACAGGATTCTCCCTGCGATGTGGAATTATCCTCACTGGAAAAAACCCTGTCCTTGGCTGAGCCGCACACGGGTCCAGCCTGCTGCAAGCTTTGCTGCTTAGAAATAATGAAGGGAAGCCCTGGAAAAGCCTTGGGGGTGTGGAGCTGAGGAGCTGCATGTCCCTCAAGGTGACAACCTTGCTGTCACTGGACTGGGAAGGCTTCAAAGCTCAGTGTTTCCAGCATGGAGCAGCTTTGCTGTGGGTTTCAGCTTCACCTGTGTCAGCCTCCTGTCTCTGCCCATCACCATTTCTCTCCAGGCTGCTCCAGAGTCACTCGTGGTGCCTTCCAGGTGCTGGTGCTGGTGTATTTCATCAGGAAAAAGCCCCAGTCCAGGATGGGAAGCTGGTGCTGGTTTGGAAGCTGCTTGTAAGGAATGTTGAGTCAGATCACATATGTGGCCCCCAAAAGGCTCTGCTAGAGCTGGAGTTTCAGGGCTTTGTGTTGTACAAGTGTATGAGAGAGAATAACACCCCAGCCTTGAAATCGAGCCTGCTTTTATGAGTGGTGTGGAAAACTAGGAGTTTTCCAGGCACAAGAGTTCAGACTCCACTTTATCCATTTGCCATTGAATGTCTGGACCCCTGAGCAGGTATGAGCAGGTACCAGTTCTGAGGTGTCTGTCCTGTCTTTTCCCACTCCCTCTTCCCTTGGTGCTGAGCTGCCAACGCTTGGGACAAAGTCAGTCACCTGCCACCCTTTTTGGCTGTTCCCTGGAGCTCCAGACTTGCTCCTGAGGGTGCTCAGCTCTTCCAGCTGGGGAAAACCCCTCGCCAGCCCATGTGCTATGGGTGGGAATGGGTTTTGAAGAGCCTCTCCCCTTTCCCATCCTGGGTAAGGAGCTGAGGAATGCAAGGGGTGTTTGTTGTTCTGTCTCCGTGTTTGTCCTGCCAGGGAAATACCAAGCAGAACAAGGGAAATGAGCTTGGTGGTGGAAAGCTGCTGGTGAAACATCTGTGGGACAGATTTATGAAGGGGAGATAGAGACTCAGTTGGGTTGTGGCCAGTCCTGAACAGATCAGGAGACTATTTCAGTATTTTAATAAGTTTTTAGAATTCTTGGAGAGATTTCAAAGGAGCACCACAAGAATGATTAGATTTGGGAATGGGCTTCCCAGCACACCTCCCTGATGGTTTGTTAGCATCCCTTGCAACACACGAGCTCTGCAGTTGGGCCTGGAAAGCTTCACACTCGTTGAGAACCACTGCAATTAATAAGATGTAAAATATACCAAGGAATGGCCTCGTGTGTGCCAGTGTGGGGTGGGGTGTCACTGCCAAAAATCAACTCGTGATTGATAAACAGCAATTAAATCCTCCTTCTCCTCGGTGGGGATGAGGTGTGATTATTTCCCCCTGTGCCAGCCAGGTCTGTGTTCCCTTGGGACAAACATCCGTCTGCTCCGGGTTCTCTCGAGTGTGTTTAACTCGACTGGTTGGGCTGTTGTGACCATTCCCTGGAGCAGGTTCTGTCCCATTCCCTGGAGTGGGTTCTGTCCCATTCCCTGGAGCGGATTCTGTCCCATTCCCTGGAGTGAGTTCTGTCCCATTCCCTGGAGCAGGTTCTGTCCCATTCCCTGGAGTGGGTTCTGACCCATTCCCTGGAGTGAGTTCTGTCCCATTCCCTGGAGTGGGTTCTGTCCCATTCCCTGGAGTGGGTTCTGTCCCATTCCCTGGAGTGGGTTCTGTCCCATTCCCTGGAGTGGATTCTGTCCCATTCCCTGGAGTGGATTCTGTCCCATTCCCTGGAGCAGGTTCTGTCCCATGCTGGTGCTCAGACCCCGGAGTGGTCCTGGTGGATGGTGGGAATGCCATCCACATGCCAACAGTGCTTATTTTGGCCACAGGAATGTCTATAAATAGCCCTGGGTCAGGGCTCCAGACATTTGCCTGCTCACGAGTCCTCCATCCAAGCCAACCCTTCCTCTTGGATTTGCAGCACGGAGGAGACAAGGGGAAGAGCATCTCTCCAGAAAATCCAGAGATGACCAATGTCATGCTCAGATAATGACCAATATCACGCTCATTAATGCTTTTTAACCCAATTACTTGCCTCCTTCCTGATTTCCCTGGCTCCAGCCCGGCTCACTGCCCAGGAATGTCAGGGAGCTGCTTTGTGGATGCCTCATGAAGTTTGATCACCACCTCCAGACAGGTCCAACAGCTGCCATGAGGGAGAGGCCAGTTCAATTATCCGTGTGTGTTTTATAACGATTTACAGGAGACTCTGTGTAAACACTCCATAAAATGCCGTTTTTCAGGGCAGTGCCACATCACTCCTGCCATCACCACAATCAGGGTCAGGTGCTGGGATCATCCTCTGCCCCACAATGCTCCTGGTCATAATTCCTACAAATTTTCAGCTGCGTGGATCTTGGAGCATTGGATCTTTGGGAAACGATGGAGCTGGATTTTGTTCCCTAGTTGGGAAAACTGTTTCATCCTAACTTTCCTCTGTGTGTCTTCACTCTTCTTCCCAAGCCGAAAACGCCTCCCCATCAGCTTTTGCAAGTCTTTCCCCACCCTGGCTGGAGGGATGACTCCTCCCAGGAGATCCCGAGGCTTGTTCTGTCTTGTTTCCTCCCTGGACACGTGGTAGCTCAGCAGGGATTCACCTGGCTGATCTCTTTTGGGAATTGTTGTGCTCCAATGAGCCGTGCACGTCCTTGGCTCTCAGCTGGAAGTCATCTGTGTTTATTTTGGAGGGCTGCTGGAAACAGCACCATCCCTGGATGCAACATCATCTGGAGAATGTTGTGGCACGTCTTGGTAGGATCAAGCCCTTGTGTGCTTCCCTGTGACCCACAGCTCCTAAAGGCCGTGACTCAGAGTGCCCAATCCCAAACTGCTGAGTGCGTGTTTCCCGCTGGCCGGGCCCCACGTGCTCAGGGCTGGTGTGACCCCATGACTCTGAGCAAACCACAGTCACACCAGCTCATCCTCTGGCTCTGCTCTGTGCCAAAGGGACAGGGCTGAGCCTTTTGGGAAGGGTTTGCTGTGGATATGGCCATGGGTTTTCCAGCAGCCTCCCCAGGAAGGGGATGTGATGCAGGGGGAGCTGGTTTGTGTGGAGCAGGAGCCTCAGTGCTCCTTGAATAGCAGCTAAAAAGGACACCAAGCCTTGGTGTAACACAGAATGGGCCCTTCAAAACCTAAACCCCTTCCTGAGGGAAGACTGGGCTTTTCTAGGGAAGATAAATCCATTTTTTAGATGGAGACAACCACTGTTTGCCAGCGGTTTGCACCCTCGGATGATGGGAGCAGGTCAGTCCCTGTAGCCACGGAGAGGGCTGGGAGCTGTGAACTGGCTGGAGCAAGGAGTGTGACAAAGTTCTGAGTTATTTTGAGGGAAGGAAGGAAAGAAAAAAGAGGAAATGCTTCTATTTCTTCATCTCTTTTGCTGCCCAGGCTTGGAGTGTCTCTATCACGGGGAATTCCTCAGATGGGCTCCAAGTCCCCTCCACATTGACCTCCCCAGGCTGTCTCCTTTTTTTTAGTGGTGAGCTAACAGAGTGCCTGGTTTATTTTTGTTTTCCCCACTCTTCCCCACAGCTGCATTTCCCCAATCCAGCTCAGAAACACCCAGCACCTCCTCCGAGGGTGCCCCAGCTCTCTGCAGAGCCCACGGCCTGGTTGGGACAAGCTGGGAATTTCAGCCTTCAAATCCTGGCTCATGGCCTGGGAAGTCTTTGTTTCCTGCCTCAGTTTCCCCCCAAAATGGGATATTTTAGTCAGCTCTAGCTTTTGGAGAGGCATCCCCATGGCTCCTTCTATCCATCCTGAGGGTTATGTCTCTAAATGATGTTTTTATTTCTTCCTCTTGTGTCATTGTGCAGCCTCAAACACTGGCTGCAGGTAGCTCCTGGAATTGTTCTTGAATAGTGGGATTTAAGGGAATTTTCCTCTCTGCTTGCGTCTGGGCTGCCTACTAATAGTGAGAATCTTCTGGGACAGCTTCTTCCCAAAAATGGATAGGAGCTGCTGTGCTGAAATGCATCGGGTCTCACTTGGGTGTTGTGAAAAACCCTATGGATCTCCGGAGCACCCACAGGTGCCTCTGCAAACACCACCTTGTTGCATATTTTCTTTCCCAGGGGATTTACCTGCTGGAATAGGCAGGGCAGGGACAGGTGCTGTGCCATCAGACCAGGGAATTTGGCTGGGATTTCTCGGGCTCAGCAGTTTTTTCCCACGTAAGGGCTGGGACCAGCTCCGTGCAGGAACACGCCTGGCTCTCCCATCTTACCTAAGAGCTCCAGAGGGATTCAAGGTCTTCAAAGCAGGAGGGTGTTGGAGCTCAGTGTGTTCATATTTTGAAGAGTGTTGTCGGGGTCAGTTCCCAGGGGCTGTGAGATGTTCTCTGGCCCTTTGATAACTTCACATTGAGACTGGATGATTTTTCTCAAGGAGCTTCACTAGTAATAATTCAGGAGGAGAAACCAGTTTCTGGGGACAGGTTGGACTCGACGAGCACAATAATGTCAAGTTTTGGATTTTTTAAATCTATCATGTAACTTGGCAAAGACCCATCAGGTCACTAAACTATTATATGTGCTCTCTAGAATATTGTTGTGGCTCAGCTGAGCTGTTCTTGCTTGTTGCCAGCAAACAACCATGGCATATCCCGCTGGGATTACATCCTGGGCCAGTAATCTCCCTGCCTGGATGCCAAGTATGTGTGAGACGGGGCCTAAATAGATCCGTAAGCTCCAGGGGCAGCAGGAGGCCGGTGGGTCAGCTGGGAAGGGAAATAGGATTTGGGTGCAAGGGGATTTCTAGGATTTCGAGCAGGTTTTGCAGAAGCAGAAAAGCAATTTACGCTGTGCTGAGCCTCCGAGGGCCAGGCCTGAGTTCAGGGTTAACCCTGAGTGAGGCAGACGGGCCTGGGCTTTGAGAAAGCGGCACCATACATTGTAGGGATGCGGCTGCCCCATCCCTGAAAGTGTCCAAGGCCAGGTTGGACAGGGCTTGGAGCAACCTGGGCTAGTGGAAGGTGTTTCTGCCCATGGCAGGGGGTGGGATGAGATGGGCTTTAAGATCCCTCCCAACCCAAACCATTCTGGGATTCCCTGATGTAGCCTCATTCCAGCAGAGGGAAATGACTTGGGATTTATGGAACTGCCTTCCATGTGCACGTGCCTCCACTGGGTCCTGCTGCTGTGGCCAGGAGATCTGTACCCTTGTTTGAAAGCCTGGGGCAGCCTGGCATTGACACCCAGCACTGCTGTGGCCACTGAAGCTGCCTGTGACAATCAAACCTCTGTCTGTGCCCAGGACACCAAAATTCTGCTGAGACTTCACACAGATTTGGCACAGAGTGATCGTGCAGCAGGAGTGAGGCTCCTGGACTTGGAGCATCTTTTATACCTGGAAGCAACATCTCTCCCCAGCCAGGGTTTCTCATGGCAGGACCCTCAACTGAGGAGAGCCCTCATCCATGGCAGAGCCAGAGCAGAGCAAAGCTGGGGTTTATTTCTGTTCTGAACCGCTTTGCAAGGGCTGTAGAGGAACCACCAGACTCTACTGTGGTGTTGGCTGGGAGGGAAAAGGGAAGAGGAAACAGGGAACTTTGGCTGTGCAGCCACCACCACACTGCTGGGGTGTCTGAGATGTGGGTGAGACTGGGAGAGGTTCTCCCTGGAGTTACAGCCTTTAGGGGACTCTTGAAACCAACAGCTACACCCCGTGAGTAACCTGCATCAGGGTTTAGCAAGCTGAGAGATTACAAAAAGCTACTTAATGCTGGTTATGAGCATTTTGGCATCTCCACCTTCTCCTCGAGGGCTGTAGAAGGGCATTCCAACCATCCCATCTCCTTTTTGCAGCTGCAGAGCTACTTTGCTGCCTGTGAGGACGAGACACCAGCCATCAGAAACCATGACAAGGTCCTGCAGCGGCTCTGTGAACACCTGGACCACGCTCTGCTCTACGGGTGAGCCTGGAGCCTGCCTCTGGAATGCTGCTTTTCCCCGTGGGAAAAGCCTAGTGTGGAGCCTCAGCACGGGGAAAACACCTAGGCAGGAGTTGGGATGGAGATAACGAAGGTTTTGCTTAATTTTCCTCTGGACTTTCTCTTCTTGCAGCCTGCAAGACCTTTCCTCAGGGTACTGGGTGCTGGTCGTTCACTTCACACGCCGAGAAGCCGTCAAGCAGATCGAGGTGCTGCAGCACGTGGCCACCAACCTGGGACGCAGTGAGTGCTCACAGTGTCCCTGCTGTGAGGGCAAACCTGGGCTTGGGGACACCTGGGGAGGCCCAGGCAGGTTGTGCTGAAGGGCTGCCAGCGGATTCAGGGAGCCAGCACAGCCCAGGTCACTTGGCTCAGGCCAAGGAGTCGAGGAATCATTAAAGCTGGAAAGGACCTCTCTGATCATTGAGTCCAGTTGTCCAACACTGAGTCCAGCGCTGCCAGATCCACCACTAAACTGTGTCCCCAAGTGCCACATCCACACATTTTCTAAACACTCCCAGGGATGGTGATTCCACCGCTTCCATGGGCAGCCTGTTCCAAGGAGGTGGGAGTCCTGCCATAACCACATGAGATATCCAGAAATAATGTCACCATGCCTCAGGATCAGGTGCTGAGGCTTCTGCTGCCCTGAAACCCAAGGGGCCGTGCCCTTGGGAAAGGTTCCTGGGAAATGGGAGCTTCGTGGGGCCGTGCCCTTGGGAAAGGTTCCTGGGAAATGGGAGCTCTGTGGGACCATACCCTTTGGAAAGGTTCCTGGCAGATGGGAGCATCCCCTCTCACCCCCCAGTGTCTCGCTGTAGCTGTTGTCTGCATGATCCTGCATTTTCCCTGCTGTGAGTTGTCCGTAGGGGATGTTTGGGACCATCGAGGCCGCTTGTGGTGCAGGACAGTGCCCAGATCCTCTCTGCCAGATTATCCCAACACCCACCATGTCCCAGGCCCCTACTGGTGAGAATGGAGCTGAGCACAGACTCCACCATCACCTCTCTCTGCACCAGAATTGGTGTCAAATTGCACCCGGGCTGATTTAGAGCGATTCTCCCTCCACCCCTCCTGTCTCCTGGCATTTCCAGCGGGGCTCCCATCTCGCTACACAGACACAGTTCTGTGGCTGATTCTCAACCAGACTCTTACTCCTCTTTCCACTACAAATCACGAATCTCTCACTGGCATTTCCCCCCCCCCAGAATTCTCCCACCATCAGTTGCTGCCCCCAAATGATACAAATGAACAATCTGGCATGTTTTAACTGATTTGTGATTATTTCTAGGCTTGTTTCACTTGTCAGGTGTTTCCCCACAGATAAATTCTCTCTGCTGCTCTGTTCTCAGGCCGGGCCTGGCTGTACCTCGCCCTCAATGAAAATTCCTTGGAGAGTTACTTGAGGCTGTTCCAGGAGAACCTGAGCCTGCTGCACAAGTACTATGTCAAGTGAGTATCCCAGCTCTTTCTCCTTTGGGCACTGGTTGGCATTCCTTCTTGTCAGAAGCCAGCCCAAATTTGCCAGTGGGGAACAAGCAGTTGATCAGGGTCTGATTTTTGTCCTTGTGGGATTTACGTGATGAATTTAAAGGTCCCAGATGTGGACGCACTGTCCTCTTATATAGATAAGAAGCCCTGCAAGCCTCTCTCCTAGTTCCTGCTTTTACTCTGCAGTCCCCTTCATATTTATCATGGATTCCAAGAGGCTGGTGAGCTCTTATCCAAGGACCCAGCTCTGGTGGACACTTGGAAATGCGGCTGTAGCTCTGTTTGGGGACAGCACGTGGTGGTTGCCTGAGCTCCGGGGCCGTTTGGAGCAGCTCAGAGACACCACTGAGGAAACAGAAGGGCCCTTGTAGCTGCTTCTCCTCCTTCTCACATCTGTAAAGCTCTTTTGTTTTACCCTCACTGCAGGAACGCCCTGGTCTGCAGCCACGATCATCTGACCCTGTTCTTAACGCTGGTGTCTGGGCTGGAGTTCATCCGCTTTGACTTGGACCTGGTGAGTGTCTGATCTGTTCTCTCGGCTCTGGGAGGGGGGGAATGTAGAGCAGGGGGAGTCCAGGGTGGGACAGGTCCCACCATTTGTTCCAGGGTAGATGTGGTGAGTGTTTGATTAGTTCTCTCTGCTCTGGGAGAGTGGGAATGTGGAGCAGGGAGAGTCCAGGGTGGAGGTGGTGAGTGTTTGATCTGTTCTCTCGGCTCAGGTAGAGTGGGAATGTGGAGCAGGGGGAGTTCATAGTGGGACAGGTCCCACCACTTGCTCCAGGGTGGACCTTCTTTTTGGCCTTCAGCTGAAAACGTGATGCTGATGCTTGTAGGGAAGACTTTCAGGTCTTTTGGGGATCCAGCAATGGAATTTACTCCAATTACTCAGTTATTCCTCTGCACTGTTCCAAAGAGGAACACGACAGCTGTGGGGCAGATTGGTGGGGATGAAGGATTGAACTCTGCAAGTGTGGTTTGGAACACTGGTGTCCCTCCAGGAAACACAAAACCACTGGATAACCCTCGGTGTCGCAGTGGAGCCGCTGGGTTTCCTCTGAAATGGGCACTCAGAGGGGACGTTCAACCGGATGGGGGGACATTCTCCCCCCAGTTGTGCCAATAACAGTGACTGGGAGCCTGACTCACCCCACGCTCTTCCCTGCAGGATGCTCCATACCTGGATCTGGCCCCGTACATGCCGGATTATTACAAGCCCCAGCACCTGCTGGACTTCGAGGAGCGTCTGCCCAGCTCCGTGCACGGCTCCGACAGCCTGTCCCTCAACTCCTTCAACTCCGTCACCTCCACCAACCTGGAGTGGGACGACAGTGCCATCGCTCCCTCCAGCGAAGGTCAGGGGGTGTTTGGGGCTGGTGCAGTCAGGGCTGAGTGCTCCACATCCCCTTGGGATGAGGTAGCAAACGATGGGCTGGAAGAGACCAAAGTGAGAACCCCAGGAGCCAGGCTGTGAGTCTCTTCTGCCTTAAATCCTTGGGAGATAGGACAAGGGGAAATAGTTTTAAATTAAAAGAGTTTTAAACTAAAAGAGGGGAAATTTAGATTGGATATTTGGAAGGAATTCTTCCCTGGGAGGGTGGGGAGGCCCTGGCACAGGTTGCCCAGAGAAGCTGTGGCTGCCCCATCCCTGGAAGTGTTCAAGGCCAGGTTGGACAGGGCTTGGAGCAACCTGGGCTAGTGGAAGGTGTCCCTGCCCATGGCAGGGGTTGGAATTAGGTGAACTTTAAGGTCCCTTCCAACCCAAACCATTCTGGGATGATTTGGTGGTAGCAGCCCCTTTGGCTCAGGCTGGGAGAGAAGGACCTTCCCTGCCAGTCACCCCAGGCCACGTTCCCATCCCGGGGGGTTATTTTAGCAAAAACTGGAGGAATCTCCTCATGGAGTGAAGGCTGTGCCTGTGTCTGAATGTGGCTGGCAGGGCAGGGCAGGGGCCCTGGGCTGCAGGGGAACTTTTTAAACTGGTTATTTCACAGTCCAGAAACCCACCCATGCTGGAGCTGGTGGGGCAATAGCTTCCAGAGCATGGTCAACTCCATGTCTGTAGTCTGGGAGAAAGGCAGCCAGTGGTCTCACAGGTGCTGAGTTTTCCTCTTTATGCATCTTGAGCAGCCTCATAAATTGTCCTCCTCACCCCCTTATCCCTGTCAGAGAGGCTGGGTGTTGTTCCTGATGAACATGAAGACACGTACCTTGTGTCTGCCCCCTTAACCTGCTGCAGGCCAGAGCAGGGAGCTCATATCCCACACCCACCGTGTTCACATGAAGGAGCAGCTCTGCTGCTGCTGCTCTTCCTAATCCAAAATACATTGGCCCTGTCCCATTCTTTATGTCAGTGTGAGCAAGGGGATTCTGGAATAGAATTGGAATGGAATGAACTGTTAGTTGGATGCAGTGAATTCAGGACTGGGCCCACACACAGATGGGTTCCCTTGAGACAAGGGTCACCTTTTACATGCAGGAACCTACAGATATTAAAGAACATGAGAAGGAGCAGCCTGGGATAGGCATTAGAGTCATTTTAGCAAAGGACTTGGGAGCACAGCACTGGTTTGGGCTCACCCACATCTGCACTTGTGAAAGGGCTTGATTTTGGGGGCTTGTTTATGCCAAATCTCCACATCCCAGGTAAGCTGGAGATAGCACGAGGAGCCTGGAAATAAAAACCACAGGGAAAAAGGTTGTCCAGCACCAGAGGTTTGGCACAAGCAGCTGTTTCAGGGCTTATATTCCTGCTCCTCCCTCAGCAGAGCATGGATTGGTGCCAAACATCTCCTGCCTGTCCCTATTCCCTGGGTGTCCCTTGGGTTTGGCTGCACTCTCCAGCCCGTCTGGGGGATGGCAGCTTCATGCTCCAGGGAAGAGGGGTTTGGAGCAGAAATCCAGGAGATTTTGGAGCTACATTTTGGGTTTGGCATCACCTCAGGCTGTTCCATGTGTCCAGGCAGTGGCTGTGATCTCTGTCTCAGTTTGCCCATACACTGGTGTAGGAATGCTGGGCCAGGACCCAGGAGGGCAGCAATTGCTGCTGTTCCTCAGGTGTGCAGGAATTTAACTCCAGTAACTATTTCCCAGCTCGTCATTTCAACAGGAGCATCTCTCTACCCTGAGAGTGTAGGTGGAGCTGGGGATTTTAGGGTCAGAGGCCAAGATTTTCCCTTTAATGAGAGCCCTGGCTTTGCAAACATTCACGAGTCAAACATCACAGTATCTACGGGAGGTAAGTGTGAAGTGGGGAAACTGAGGCACAGAGTGGTTAAATTGCTTCCCAGAGAAGATCAAGCCCTGGTTTAGCTTCCCAGCAGCATGAATAATGGGGCTTTCATCCTTCCCTGGTCCTGTTGTAGCTCCCATAACACAGCCATCCAGCAGAACTGCCATTAGTGCAGCTGGTTTCCATTCACATCCACGTTCCCTGACAATTTTCTCATGCATTTCAGATACCAGTGAACAATTGTTTTGTTTCTCCCCATTCCCATCTCCCTCCCCAAACCCCCTTCACACTCTCCCCTCTCCCCCCTTCCCTCCCCACTACTTGTATTTCTAATCCTGAGTTTTATCCCTCGTTTTTGTAGATTATGATTTTGGAGATGTCTTTCCAGCAATGCAGACCATGCCCAGCAGAGACTGGGAAGGTGGGACACACTCATCTCTTACAGCATTTTGGTTTTCTCTCTGCATTGCTGCCACCTGAGCTTTGCTGCATGTTCCCCCATTCATTTCTTTAATAACCAACTGCTCCATCTTGATGGAATTCTGTACAGGCAGAAAGGAGTGGAAAAGATCCCCCGAGGTGGGAGGTTGTGTGTCTCACCTGTGAGGACATGGGCAAAGCTTTCCCCAGCTCCTGCTGTACACAAACACACTCACCTGGCCACATATCCCACAGCTGAGGGATGTTTTCCTGCATCTAATGATGCCTTCATGTCCAGATTACAAAAGAAAATCTGGAATATTGCCCCTGCTGTGGAGCTGGCAGCAGGGACCAGCGTCCTTCCAAAATGTGGGATGTGCCAGCTGCCCACATGCCATGGATTTCCTCTTTGGGGTAAAGCATGCAGGGTGCTGATCAAAAACACTGATCCACCATCACCGATTTCCTGAAAGCCCTGGAAAACAAATGAATTAATTCTGCTGCCTTTAATTTTGGGCCTTTTGCAGGGATTAATTTGGGAGGTTTTGTTTTCCCTGGACCCTGCTGTCCCGTGTCAGAACATCTCCTGTGAAGCCACAACATCCAGCACGTGGCCATGCTCAGTTTGGGTCACTACACTTCTTATTTATTTTACCACTTTTTAAACCAACTCGTCAGCTACATTTGGCCTTTATGGCCAAGAGCACGTGCCCAGTTTGGAGGAATTGGTTCTCCTTCCTCCACATGCAGCCCCTGTGTGAATCCTCTCCGTGCCACAGGAGCAGGACCCTCCCTGCTTTACCCCTGGAGGAGACACACCCACACCCCATCCTTTGCAGCTCAAAGCCTGATGGAGCTTTGGATCTGAATTGACTTGGTACCACCTGAATATGTGAGGAAATCTGCCTGAATTCCATGTGGATTGTTCTTGGGCTCCCTCTCATCTCCTTTCTTACCCCAAGCACAGGGATGTCCCAGACATGGTTTAACCTGTCCCTGAAGGTGCAAACCACATTTCCAAACCCAGCTCCACTGTGGGTGTTGGGTGGAGACCGGGAGAAGCCAAGGGGTGCTGGGGCAGGTCCCTCTGGATTTCAGGCATGCACAGCTCCCATGTGCAGGTCCTGGTTGCATAGTGGGATCCACCACTGCTCCGGGCTGAGCTTCCTCAGCCACAGGGAAATTGTCACTGGAACCCCCACCAGGTCACCTCACTAATGGATTCCTTGCTGTGGGAACACAGAGCAGAGGTTAAGAAAGTTTGGGCCATTCCCTGTTTTCAGCAAATGCATTTTGGGGTAAAATTCTGTATTTTGGACAAAGATTGTTTTGTCTCCACAGAACCAGCAGGATTTAGGCCAAAGAAGTAACACTGGTTGGTGGTGCAGGCTGAAATAGCTTTTAAATGTTTTATTTTATTAATGGTTGGACTTCATGATCTTAGAGGTCTTTCCCAATTTAAGTGATTCCATGAATTTCCCTTTAATGCAAACATTAACAACCTCATTGACTTCCCTGGTAGAGCCCACACCCCTCACGCTCCAGGGCAGGAGTTTCAGTGGGAGCAAAGTGGTGTTTTACATCATCCCTCACCAACTGCCTGGATTAGAGTTTTAGAAGAGGTTTCATTTTCCTCCTCAAATCCTACACCTCCAAAGTGTAGGGCTGTGGTTCTCTCCCCAAGGGGTCTTTCTTGGTGGCTGAATCATAGAATCATGGAATGGTTTGGGTTGGAAGGGACCTTAAAGATCATCTCATTCCTATCCCTTGCCATGGGTAGGGACACCTTCCACTAGACCAGGAAGGGTGCTGGAGGAGGGCGTGGATAACCTTCCTTTAACTGTGATTTTGGATGGATAACTCTGAGCATGACTCCTGCAGCCCTTCCCTGCTGCTCCTTTTCCCTCTGAAGACTAACACGGGCCAAGCTGTTTGTGCTCCCACCTGTCTGTGCTGCCTGCTGTCCTCAGACCCCCGGGAATGCTGTGTCCCCCTCCACCACACTTCAGCCCCCCACGTGTGTCCCGTGTGAGCAGAGGAGAGCAGTCAGCTCCATAAGGAATGCTGGTCCATGGCTGGCTCCATGTCTGCCCTTCCAGCTGGACGAGCACCTTCCCGTGGCAGGGGGAGAAGCAGCAGCCTCGTTGCTCGCTGTTGTCTTGCTGAGAAACACCACGGCCCCAAAACCCCTCAAACCCCTCCCCACAGACACCACCTCTACTCCCTAATCCGGCTGCCGGCTCTGGGGTGGCCGAGCTGTTGTTTCCAGGCACTCTCTAAACCTCTGGCCGGTCTGTCCCTCCTCACTGGCACTGTGAGCAGTGCAGTGACCACGCAGTGCCCTGGCCCCCAGCAGCTTGGCTTCACCTGCCTCCATCCCGGTGCCCGAGCGGGCACTGATCCGCCCTTCCCACCTTGTCTTTGCAGACGGAGACCTGACGGACACGCTGAGCTGCCCGCGCTCCACCGCCTCGGAGGCCAACGGCAGCAAGGGCCCGGTGAAGAGCCCGACCCAGCGCCACAACCCCTTCAACGAGGAGAAGGCCGACGTGCCCTCCTCCAGCGACACCACGCCGGTGCACACGGCCAGGGAGAAGGCAGAGGCCACTCCCGAGGGGACAGACCAGTCTGAGAGCTGCACGGAGCTGGAGGTCATCAGGTAGGGACAGAGCTGCTGGCCTGATGCTGAGGATGTGCCACCCCCTGTAGCCCAGTGCAGATGGTGTCTGTGCTGGAGCCTTTGTGTAGCTGTCATGAGAAAGCAGGTTTATAGTCCAGACCCCAGCAGATGCTCTGTAGGTGTCACAGCTCGTCTCGTAGGTCTGGGCTGGTCTGGGGTCCCTTGGGCTGACTCTGTATCAACACCTTTCAGTGTGTCAGAGTAACCTGTGAGCTTTTAATTGGAGCTCTCTCCAGCTGGTGGCAGGTTTGCAGCAGTTCTGGGTCTTGGATCTTCCCTCCTGTCCTGTCCCTCCTCCTGTTTGTCAGCAAGCTGTGGCTAAACCTGTTGTGGGAGATGCCTCCACAGAGTTCCTAGCCGGCGTTTGGCTCCTGCAGAGGAGATCCCCAGGGGTTCCTTGGAGCCCTGAACCCAGACAAAGAGCTCAAGGCTCTGTCTGCTCACTCCCAAGCCATGGGGACACCCCAAAATCCGCCCAGCAGGCCTGGGCTTTGGTCTTGTGCCCAGTTTTTCCTGGGAGGAGCAAAGGAGCTGGGTTACGTGGCATCCTGCACCTCAGACACAGGGAAGGGGAGCAGCACACTCCCTTCCCAAACAAGGGTGACCTGGCAGCAGTTTGGGTGTCACGGGTGTCCAGAACACTTCCGCAGCAATCCCGGGGTGCCACTGGCTGGAGCAGGCTCCAGCCTGCATCTCCCTCTTCTGGCAGGTGGGGACATGGCAGTCCCATCTCTAGGAAGCTCCTCCCTTCCCAGCTGCCTGCTCTCAGCCGGGGATTTCTCCCATGTCACCTTAGCTCTGCATCCATTTGTGATCCCTTTGCAGCCAAAGGAAGCCCAAGGTGCTGCATCCAGCGGTGATGCCCCTTCTATTTGGGATAAGTAGGAAAAAGTGTCCATACCTTGTGTCTCGTGACAACTGGCACAGAGATGGGGGCTCTATGTGACTGCACATCGAGCAATGTTCTCGATAGAAGGGTTTCCCTGAAATAGGGAAAAGTGCAAAGGAATGTTGTTGGGAAAGGGTGGGATCGCAGAGTCTAAGCAGGCAGAGGTGAGTGACGTTCCTGTCTCTCACAGGTTGGCCAAGAAGAAGAAAACGGGCAAGAAGAAGAAGGTGAAGGCCGAGGAGGTGGTGAACAGCCCGGCCCCTGCAGCGCCTGAGGCCAGCGGGGACAGCGGCGTCAACGGGCTCAGTGACAGGGAGGAGCCGCCCCGGGACGAGGGTCCCGCTGCCCAACGGGGGCCGGAGGAGGGGGGCGAGCGCCCGGCCCTCGGGCAGCTGACCCTGCGCATCCCCGAGATGAAGGACACGTCCATGGAGAGCCTGGGGCAGCCCCTCAGCAAGGTCATGGACAGGCTCAACGGGCAGCTGGACCCCGGGGGCTGGAACGCCCCCCTGGAGCCCCCCGGGCAGCCCTTTCGGACCGGCACGCCAGGGGAGACCCCCGATGGATCGTCCTCTGGCGACTTTAGCAAGGGGATTTCAGCCCCCATGGACTTCTACCGATTTACCGTCGAGAGTCCAAACGCTGCTGCACCAGGTGGTGGCCACCATGACCCTCCAGGGCCTGGCCAACCGCCACATGTTTCTGGTAGCCCTGAGGCTCCTGAAGAAGAAGAAGAAAGCAGAGAGGGAGAAGCAGTTGGGTCAGTAGAGGAGTCTAGAAGGGCGAGTGATGAACCCCAAACTGGCCAGACAGAAACCGCCAACCCCCAGGCTCCCTGTGAGCCCAAGAAGGAGCAGCCCAGCCCTTCCCTGAGCAGTGCCGAGGACTCTGGGGTGGAGGAGGGGCAGGGCAGCCCCTCGGAGCTGACCCATCCCTCTGAGTTCAGGTGAGGATGGCTTTGCTCAGCAGGGAGAACGTCTTCCAAACAATGAGCTTGAGCTGGTGTTTTCCCCTTTGTCCTTGGTTTGGGGGGCAAAGTCCGTCCTTTTCCAGGGTGAAAAGGAGGCACAAGGGGTCAGGAGGAGAAAGTCTTGGGGGAATAACAAGTGCCCAAATCATGGACATGTTCAATAAGGAAGGGGATTGCCCTTCCTGGACTCACCCAGCCCCATATCCATGTCCATCCTCTGCTGTCTCTCTCCACAGGGTGGATAACAACCATCTCCTCCTGCTGATGATCCATGTCTTTCGGGAGAATGAGGAACAGTTATTCAGGGTAAGGGGGTCACCATGGATTGAAGGGCCAGCTCTGTGCCTGCATCAGCCCAGGGCTGAGAGCTCTTTTGTCTCCATGCAGATGATCCGAATGAGCACTGGGCACATGGAGGGGAACCTGCAGCTGATCTACGTCCTGCTGACGGATTGCTACGTGTACCTGATCCGGAAAGGTACCCCATCCCAACAGCCCCTGGGCTCAGCAGCAGGGAGGGAGGCTTGTCCATGAATTAGGGCACCACAGCTCCCTGCCTTCACTGCCAGTTCCCTCGTGTCCCAGTAGGGAGCTCAGGTTGGCCTGTGCCCCGGGAAGCCCTGGGACACGTGTCCCGTGGCTCTGTGCTGCCTGGGACACGGCTCGGTTTGCAGGTCCATCGCTGCTGCTGCTGCCAAGGGGGTCCTTTGCCCCCCTTCACGTGGCTCTCTGTGTCTGTGCCAGGGGCAGCGGAGAAGCCGTACATGGTGGAGGAGGCCGTGTCCTACAACGAGCTGGATTACATCTCGGTGAGCAGCTGGGGAGCAGGAGGGCAGCTGGGACAGTCCTCGCCTGCCCAAGGGATGAGGGTGCCAGGAGCGTCATGGTGGGGTGTGCTTGTGTCCGTGGGGAGTGTTTTGGCCAGTGAATCTCTGAGACTGGGAGAGTTGGAAGTGATCCCCCCTCAAATGCCACCTCTGTGGGTGCCCACCTTGCTTGTGGGCAGCAGAGTGACCACCGACCCTCTCCCCAGGGCGAGGAGCCAGGTCCAGCCCTGCTCCATTGCCCCTCATGCCATGCCTGGCTTCCCTAACCCTCCCTGTGTGGCACAGGTGGGGCTGGATCAGCAGACAGTGACCCTGGTGTGCACCAACCGGAGGAAGCAGTTCCTGCTGGACACCGCCGACGTGGCTCTCACCGAGTAAGCGCGGGGACGGAACCCCTGAGCGGCACCTCGGACGTGGGGAGTGTGGGACACGGCACTGACAGCCCTTCACGACAGTCCTGCCACCACTTGGGGTTTGGGGTTGGTTTGATGCCACTGGCTGAACCCTGCAGGCAGCTGGAACTGCCTCAGGCATGGATACACCAAAAGTATCTTCCTTGGATAAACACAGCAGTCCCCCTGTCCCTCAGAATGAGCCTCAGGGGTCTGGGCAATGCAGACCCACATGTCCCTTGGGTCACTTGGGATGAGCAGGGACGAGCTCTGAGTTCCAAGCACATCCCCAGGCCTGTGTGGTCAGCTCAGGGACGTATGACAGCTGATGGTCATACTGGGATCTGGTTTGGGGTGTGTCCACCTGCCAGTCCTACCCACAGCCCTGGGATTAGCTTAGTTGGTTACAGCGTGGTGCTAATAATGCCAAGGCTGCAGGGTCTATTCCCAGTATGGGCTATGTGCTTAAGAGTTGGACTTGATCCTTTGGGTTCCTTCCAGCTCAGAATATTCTGTGGTTCTGTGAGCTCCTTTCTGGAGTTCAGGCTCTGCAACCCTCTGTCACCTCTGGTCTGTAGGTTGATTTTGGGACCCAGAGGCCCACAGTGAAGGGGATCCCCTTGGGCACCAAAGCATGTGAGGGAGATGAGGGGCTGTTTGCCCTGGCCTTGTCAGAGATCTCTGCCTCCCTCTCAGGTTCTTCCTGGTCTCCTTGAAGTCAGCCATGATCAAAGGGTGCCGGGAGCCCCCGTACCCCAGTATCCTCACGGATGCCACCATGGAGAAACTGGCGCTCGCAAAGTTCGTGGCGCAGGAGTCCAAGTGTGAGGTGAGTTTGGATATTGCTGCCATCACCGTGGGTGATGAAGGCTCACGGGAGACTCCCTTGACTTCTGCTGCTCCTCACAGGCCTGCGACGTGGTGGTGCGCTTCTACGGCCTCGTTCACTGGGAAGACCCCATGGATGAGGCGCTGGGACCCGCCAGCAACAGCTACTCCTCCAGTGAAAATGCCGTCACCAAGGACGGCATCCTGCACTACAAGGCAGGGACCTCCTACCTGGGCAAGGAGCAGTGGAAGACCTGCTTCGTGGTGCTCAGGTGGGCGCTGGGGCTGCAGGTCAGGGGCAGCCAGGGCCCGTTGGAGAAGGTGCTGGGAGCACTGTGCTGCTTGGGAGGTGGTGAGGACCCGTCTTGTCACCAGGAGGGCTAAAGCCACCAGCTGTGGGTGCCCAGCAGCAGGAACGTGACCCCACGGGGCTGTGTGGGTGGAGGGCAGGGCAGGGCTGGCCATGGGACTGAAGGCAGGGGATACCAGAGCTGAGCTGACTCCGGTGACCCCCTCTCTCATCTTCCCAAACGGCAGCAACGGGATCCTGTACCAGTACCCGGATCGCACCGACGTCACCCCCCTGCTCTCCATCAACATGGGGTAAGTGGCTGGTGGGACGGGGCACCCAGACTCGGTGGGGATCTGGGGAGCAGGAGCTCCTTGGGATGTCCAGGGAGGTGTTCTGGGGCAGATCATGACCTACACCAATGCTGCAGGACTCCCTGCTTGCTCCTGGCTGGTGCCAGGTTTAGTGGGAGATGGCCTCATTTCCTCCTAGTTTTCGAACACTTAACCCACCCTTGGATGGGGATTGGCCTCTGAAGGGTGACATACCCCTCTAGGAGCCATTCTGGGAGACCCACTGTGCTCAACTCCAGCTCCCCACAATACACAGAGACAGGCCATCCTTGGAGCAATCCCAGGGGATGTTGCAGAGGGGAAATGAGTGTTTGTGGGGAAGAGGGCTGAGGTGCTGCACAGGGAGGGCAGGCAGAGGCTGTTTTCGGGCTGGTGCTGGCATATCCACCCCACTGATGTCCATCCTCCCCTCTCTCCCAGCGGTGAGCAGTGCGGGGGGTGCCGGCGCTCCAACGCCACGGACCGGCCCCACTCCTTCCAGGTGATCCTGACGGACCGGCCCTCCCTGGAGCTGAGCGCCGACAACGAGGAGGACATGGCAGACTGGATGCAGTACTTCTGCCAGGCTGTCTCCAAAGGGGTGAGCCGGGGACGGGCCCCAAGCATGGTTGCTTCGACCCCCTCCTTTGCCTGGAGCCCCTTTGGAGCCGCTGAAGGGAGCAGGGCTGCCTGGCAGGGATGGAACAGGCAGCTTTATTCCGAGCCAGGAGAGCTTCCCCACAGGGCACCCCATGGAGATGGGGCTCCACCATGCCAGACATTAACCCCCCCTTTCCCCACCCCATGCAGGTGATCCCCCAGGGTGTTGCCCCCACGCCTTGTGTTCCCTGCTGCCTCGTGCTGACAGATGAGAAGGCTTTCACGTGCCACGAGGACTGCCAGACCAGCTTCTTCCGCTCGCTGGGCACCGCCGAGCTCACGGACATCGCCGCCGTCTCCACGGAGGCCGGCAAGGAGTACTGTATCCTGGTGAGCTTGGGGCTTCGGGACCGGCTGGCCCAGGGCTGGGCGAGGGTCCAGTGGTGACATCCAGCCTCTCTCTTGGTGTTTAGGAGTTTGCTCAGGACAGCAAGGAGTTCCTGCCCCCCTGGGTCCTCTATTTTAGTTGCACTACAGAGCTGGAGAGGTTCCTGTCGGCGCTGAACGCCGCGTGGAGGAACATCTACCAGGTGAGCACGTGGGGCTGCCTCACACCCTTCATCCAGTGAGGGAGGGCAGAGGGGTGAATTCATCCCTGCAGGGTGAACCCAGCTTTCCCACAAAGGGCAGGGAGCTTCTCTGTTGTCCATATAAGCACGGGATGTGGGATTTGGAGCCTGGCAAGACAAGCCATGAGCATCCCACGCTGGCGAAGGGAGCGGGAGGGACCTGGGGCAGCCCATATTTAGGACACAGACGATCCAGTTCGTGTGGATTTGAGGTGGTTTTACAGCAAGAGGGAGAAGTGACTGTTGTCTGTTCCCCTCCTGACACCCCACACGTGTGTTCCAGGTCGAGCTCCTGCACAAGGCCATCCTGGACGCCGCTGTCAAGAAGAAGTGTGAGGACGCCCAGAGCCTCATCGACAGCGCGTGGCAGCGCAGCGACAGCCTGTGCCGCGGCCGGGCTGAGCGGGACCCCTGGTGCTGACCCTGCCCGGGGGAGGACAGCTCATGGGGACCCATTTCTGGGGGAAGCAGGGCCTGTGTCTGGCCAACTGGCAGCCCAAACCTCCTGCCATCGCTCAGTCCCGGCCAGGGACGTGCCTGCAGCGTGGACCCCGTGCCCACCGCCGAGCCAAGGATGTCCAGCGCATTTTGGGAGCAGCCGGACGCTTCTCCACCTGCGCCTTCCTCCTCCTCCAGCTGCCACGGGGCAAAGAATTTGCCTTTCATGGAATAATGTCCCACTAGTAGTGAGGGAGAGGGTGGGAGTGGGGTGGGCTGGGATGAGCATCCCCCCGTTGTGGTGGGGAACAGGACTGAGGACTTGTTCATTTTAGAACAGGGTCGGGGCGTGGAGGGGGCGAGATGGGAACACTCAATTGCTACCGTGCATGTTTTGTTGCTCCTACAATCACTGAGTACGGCACTGCTGCGCCGCCTCCTCCTCCTGGAGAACCCACCCAGGGCCTCCGGACGTCAGCCTGTCCATGAGGTTTGAGGCTAAGGAAGAGGGAACAGGGCCAAAAATTTGGCCTTAAACATCCCAGTGTGGTTTTAGGAGAGCTCAGAAGCTGGTTTGAGGTTTGGATGCTGGTCCCGTGTGCCGGGGAGGGGGTGAAGAGATGGAGTCCCACGTTCTTCAGGCATCCTGAGGGACGTTGTCACGTGGCTGCCACCGAACACATCCCCACCTCCTCGGTTCCTGCACCCGAGGCCGGCCCGGAGCCGTCGCCGCTTGCGCTCCACAGCGAGCACTTTGGGGCACAACCCCTGCTTTTAAATAATAATAGGAAGAAGAATAATTATAATAATAATAATCCGGAGACCTTCTCATGTAATATACGTTCATGGGGCCTTTTTCTGGGAGGAAACGTACGTGACTGAATGTATATGTACATACATCTGCTTCCTTTCCCCCCTCCCCAAATAAATAGTCACTGGTAACTCAGCTTTGGCCCTGCGACACATTCCAGCACCCAGGGCTGTTGTTCCTCATCCTGTTGTCACTTTGGAGCCTGTGGAATCGCTCTGGGGCAGGACGCTGAACCCCAGTGGTGTTAACCCTGTGCTGGGGCACGTTCTCTTTTTCAGTTGGGAATTATCCATCAGGACACATAGTCTGGATGCTCTGTCCCCATTTATCCCCAGATCCAGGAGATATTCCTAGTCTAGACAAGAAATAAACAGCCATGGGACCAGCCCCCAGCATCACCCACCTTGCCTGTAAACCCTCCCTCTCCTTTTGGGATCAAAACAGGGGTGTTGGGGGTATATCAGGGATGGGGGAGCCACTGGGGTGGGGAGGACTCACACCTCCCCACCCCCTCAGTAACCACCGGAGTGCCTCGGCCATGGGGTAAAACAGGTCCCAGGGGGTCACTGTGCAGCCCTAAAAATAGGACTCCATGGCGGGGGGGAGGGACACCGACACCCCCCACACACCCCCCGGAGCTCTTTGCCCTGGGAAGCTCCAATTTCAAAGCATTTCGGCGACCCCGGGAGGGATCAGCGCCGGGAGGGGCGGGTGAGACCCCCGCGAGCCCCTGAGCGGCGGCCGCGAGCGCAACGAACCCGCCAGTCCCGGTCCCTGCCCCGGGCTGTGCCCCCCCGGAGCCGCTCTCCCCCAGCTTCTGTTCCAGTTTTATCCCGCCTTTTTTTTTTCGTGCCTGTTTTTCCCTATTTGCGCCGGGGCAGCCCCATCACGTGAGGCCGGGCCGGGCTGGAGGCGGCTGCCGGGGCGCTCCGGTACCGGGGGACGGGGCCGGACACGCAGCCCCGGCCCGACCTTTGCCCCACATCCCTTCCCCAAACGGGGGCCGGATTTGGGGGGGGGGGCGGCGCTGGTTTGCGGGAGGCGGCGCTCGCTCGCTCCCCCCGGCTCGGGGTGTTTTTCCCTGCGGTCCCCCCGGGAGGTGGAGCCGGGGCCGCCCCTGGGGCAGGTGCCGGATGGCGACGGGAGCCCCCGGCCCCGGATCCCCCTCCCCGCAGGAACCCGCGCCCCCTCCCCCCAAGAGGAGCTCCCCGGCCAAGGGGGTGCCCCCGGCCACCGACCTGGTGCTGGGGGCCACCGCCGGGTGCCTGGCCTGCTTCCTCACCAACCCGCTGGAGGTGGTCAAGACGCGGCTGCAGCTGCAGGGCGAGCTGCAGGCCCCGGGCACGTACCCGCGGCCCTACCGGGGGGTGCTGCGGGCGGTGGGCGCCGTGTGCCGGGCGGACGGGCTGGGGGGGCTGCAGAAGGGGCTGGCGGCCGGGCTGCTCTACCAGGCGCTCATGAACGGCTTCCGCTTCTACTGCTATTCCCACGCCGAGGACGCCGGCTGGACGCGGTATCCCGGCGGCACCGTGGCCGCCGGGGCCGTGGCGGGGGCGGTGGGAGCCTTCGTGGGCAGCCCCGCGTACCTGGTGAGTGCTGCTCTGCCCCCACGGACCCTCGTGTGAGGGGGTGTTTTGAGGAAACACACACCCCCCCGCCAAAGGTTTGGCATCCTGGAGCTCGCTGCATCCTATAAACACCGGCTCCGATGCATCCCTTCTCCCCGTGCTTTGCTTCACCCCCCCAAAATGTGGGGCTGCTCTGTGCATGTTCTCCCTCCGCTGTTTCCCCAAATCCTCCCCCCTGAAACCCAGAGAACTCCCCCATAAGGAAAATTTCCCAAAAGAAATTTAGGGTGTGTTCCCCCCTCCCTTTCTAGGGGGTCTCCCCAGTTTTTGGGGTTGCGGAGTCCCAGCAGTGGGTGTTTGCAGGGTCCCTTTGCTCTTGGGTGGGAGGGGTTCAAGGCCTGGAGGTGCCACTTGGCAACACATCTGTGCCCTCCAAAAATGTGCTGAGAAGAGATGAGGGGACTGCAGCTGGTCCCAGCTGAGGCTGAAGGGGGTTTTGTCACCTGGTATTGTCCCCCCCAAGGTCAAGACCCACCTCCAAGCCCAGACAGTGGCGGCCATGGCTGTGGGCTACCAGCACCACCATGAGGTGAGCGGGGATGGGGTCGGGCTGGGGGGGCATCCGAGATTTGGTGGCACCTTTTCTGTGCACACTCCGGGCCCCAGCAGGGACGATGCTATTTTGGTCAGTAGGAATTTAAAGCTGTTGTTTGGCCGCTTGGCCCTGAAACGATGCTATAAATAACGGCGTGAGGACAGAGGGGGTGTGACGGGCACGTGGGGCTGGGACACCGAATCCAGATGCCCTGCGGTGCCTTCAAAGCCCCTGCTGGCTTCGTGTCACCAACAACCAATGTGGCTTTTGGACGCCAGGGTGGGAAGTTTTGCCAGGGTGGGAAATTTTAGCCGTGTGTGGGACGCACCATTCCTATTTTTCCTCAATTTCCTCTCTTCCCCAGAACATCACCACCGCTTTCAGGAGCATCTACCGGCAGCACGGGGTGGTTGGGCTGTGGCGGGGGGTGACGGGCGCCATCCCCCGCGTGACCGTGGGCTCGGCCGTGCAACTCGCCACCTTCGCCTCCGCCAAGGACTGGGTCTGCGAGCGCCAGGTGAGGGGGACGCGCCGCTCCGGCCGCCGCTCCCCTGGTTTTCGGGCAGAGCTGACGCCGGCGCTCCCCGCAGTGGTTCAGGAAGGGCAGCTGGTCGGCGGTGCTGGCGGGGGGGATGGTGAGCAGCGTGGCCGTGGCCGTGGCGATGACGCCCTTCGACACGATCAGCACCCGCCTCTACAACCAGCCAGTGGACGCCGATGGCACGGTAAGGCCGTTCCGGGTACGGCAGAGGGGATGAGCGGCTTTTCCCAGGATTGCGTCCGGTGGGAGTGCGCAGCTGGCTCCTCTCTCCCCAGGGCAAGCTCTACCGGGGCTTTTTGGATTGTATCCTGCAAATCTCCCACAAAGAGGGGCTGCTGGGCTTGTACAAGGGCATCGGCGCCGTCTACTTCCGCCTCGGCCCCCACACCGTCCTCAGCCTCTTCTTTTGGGACAAGCTCAGGGACCTGGTGCGGCACCAGCAGCCCCCGGGGCCATAGGATGGGCTTCCACCACCACCAAAGACATTAATAAAGGGATTTTTCTATTTTTGGTGTTGTTTCAGGGTCTTTGGGGTGGTGCGGGGGTGGGGGGACAGGACCTGAAACGCTGCAATGCCTCGGGGTGAACAGCAGTGCTGGAGTGGAGGCAGTTGAAGGTGCTGGTGGTCCCCAAGCCCCTCCACGTGTATCCCATCACTGCCTTCCTCTCCTCGCCCTAATTTTCACCTTCACGGAGCAGCTGGAGCTGTGGCCAGAGCAGCTGAGCTCCAGCTGCCCTCGTTTGCCCCAGCAATGATTTACTAGCCGGGGGGGCCACTCCCAGCCTCCGCCCCGCGGACCTTGGAGCCGGGGCCTGGCCTGGCCGTGCCGTGGCTCCTCTCCATCAAAAATGTTCTCCCTGGGGTCCTGGCTGCCGGCATTCCCTGGGCTGGCCTGGGGCTGGGCACTGCTGGATGCATTCCTGCAAGGTGAGAGCCCTGGAGGTGGCACAGGGGCAGCTCGGGGACAGGCCAAGGGGACACTGTGACCCACTGCTGCCTTTCCCCGCAGGGCTGGTGGGTGCCTGCGCCGTCTCGGTGCTCTGCAGCCTCCTGAAGGTTTATCTCTACATCCAGTGCCTGAAGTAAGCACCGCCCGGGGCAGGGGAGGTTGGTTTTGGGCATCTGATTTTGGGGTCTGCTGTTGGGGGGGTGGCTCTTGGCACCCAGGGGTGCAGGGCAGGGCCTGGGAAGCACAGGGAGGGTGTCTCTAGGGCTGTCACCCCGTTTTGGGTGACATGCCACCTGGCTCAGCATTCCCCCCTCACCGTCCCCAGCAACCCAGAGAGGCAGGCAGAGAAGGAGGCGATCCGGGCGCAGCGGGCGGTGCTGGAGCCGCTGCACGTGCTGGTGCTGACGGGGGTCCTGGCCCTGGTGGGCTCCCGCGTGGCCGCGCTGGTGGTGCTGGAGTTCTCCCTGCGCGCCGTGTCCACCATCCTGTCCCTCGGCAAGGTGAGATGGGATGGGGGAAACTGAGGCACGGTGTGGAGGGAGCTGGGAAATTGTGGGTCCCTGGTGGATTTGTTCAACCCCCATGGGGGATGGAGGGGCTGCGGTGTGGAGGGTCCACGTGTCACTTTGCACGTGAACCCAAGGGGGCGAGAGGCTGATGGCCCCGGGCTGGGCCCGGCCCGGGGGGGCACAGGAACAGAGCAGGGCCTGTCCCTGTGCTGGGCACGGCCGGGGCACCTCCAGCCCCGGGGGCACCGCTGGGACCCTCCGGACAAGGAGGACACGGAGGGGCTGGAGCGTGTGCAGGGAAGGGAACGGAGCTGGGAAGGGGCTGGAGCAGCAGGAGCGGCTGAGGGAGCTGGGGGGGCTCAGCCTGGAGAAAAGGAGGCTCAGGGGGGACCTTCTGGCTCTGCAACTCCCTGACAGGAGGGGGGAGCCGGGGGGGGTCGGGCTCTGCTCCCAGGGAACAAGGGACAGGAGGAGAGGGAACGGCCTCCAGCTGTGCCAGGGGAGGTTTAGATTGGATATTGTGGAAAATTCCTTAATGGAAAGGGCACTCAGGCATTGGCACAGGCTGCCCAGGGCAGTGGTGGAGTCCCCATCCCTGGAGGTGTTCAGTAGGTGTGTGGATGTGGCACCTGGGGACATTTTTAGTGGTGGGTGTGACAGTGCTGGTGGGATGGTTGGACTCGATGGTCTTGGAGTCTTTTCCCACCTCCCCGATTCCATGATCCCACGAACCCCTCGCGACTGACGGAGCCGTTCCCTCCCGCAGGGTGCCCACAGCCGGCAGCTCTACCTGCTGTGCCAGTACTCCCTGGGCTGCGGGCTGTCCTGCGGCCTCAGCTTCCTGCTGGAAGGGGCTCCCCACCGGAGCTGGAACCTGCTGCTGGCGGCGGGGCTGGCGGGGCTGCTGGCGCTGCAGTGCCGGCGCCTGGCGCGGCACGTGTGTGCCCTGTATGGGCTGCACAGCCGGGAGCGCTACTGCGGCCTCTGCATCCTGCTGCTCTCCGACGGGCACCGCGTCCCCGCGCTGCTGGGCCGGGCCCTCGCCGTGGCCTTCGCCGTGGCCGACCTGGCGGCCGTGGAGCTCATCAACAGGGATTTCCTGTCGGCCGCCGAGGCCGTGCGGTTCTGGACCCCGCTGACCATCTGCTACACCCTGCTGGTGGTCTACATGCAGGGTGGGAGAGGGGCCGGGGGTGAAGGGGGTGCGTCAGAGGGTGGGGGATCCCGGGAATGGGGCAGTATGGGGTGTTTTGGGGCTGTATGGGGCATCCTGGGATTGTATGGGGGGTTATATGGGGCAACCCATGTATTGGGTTTGGGGTGAAGGGGGGTGTCAGACAGTGGGGGATCCTGCATATGGGGTCTGCCGTATGCAGGATGGGGGTGTATGGGGCATCCCCCAGGGTTGTAGGGGGAGTATATGGGGTATCCTGGGGGTGTATGGTGGATATATGGGGCTTCCCATGTATTGGGTTTGGGTGGAGGGGTTGGGGTGAAGGGGGGTGTCAGAGGGGAGGATCCTGTATATGGGGCAGTATATAGGGTATTTTGGGGGTGTATGGAGCTGTATGGCATGTCCCAGAGGTGTATGGTGGATATATGGGACATCCAATATATTGGGGTTGGGGTGAAGGGGGGGTGTCACAGTATGGGGGATCCTGTATATGGGGCAGTATGGGGTGTTTTGGGGGTGTGTGGGGCATCTTAGGAGTGTATGGGGGTATATGGGTTATCCTGGGGGAGTGTGGTGGATATATGGGGCATCCCATGTACTGGGTTTGGGGTGAAGGTAGGGGTGTCAGAGGATGGGGGATCTTGAGTTTGGGGCAGTATAGGGGGTGTTCTGTGGTTGTAGGGGCTGCATGGGGAATTTTTGGGTTGTATGGGGGGTATATGGGGTATTGGGTTGGGGTGAAGGGAGGATGTCAGAGAGTGGAGGATCCTGTGTATGGGGCAGTGTATGGGGTATTTTGGGGGTGTATGGGGCATCCTGGGGTTGTAGGGAGAGTATATGGGGTATCCCAGGGGTGTATGGTGGATATATAGGGCTTCCCATGTATTGGGTTTGGAGTGAAGGGGGAGTGTCACAGGATGGGGGATCCTGTGTATGGGGGGCATTTTGTAGGTGTATGGGGCTGTTTGGGTATTTTGGGGTTGTATGGGGGGTATATGGGGTATCCCATATATTGGGTTTGGGGTGAATGGAGGTTGTCAGAAAGTGGGGGATCCTGTATATGGGGCAGTATATGGGGTATTTTGGGGGTCTGCGGGGCTGTATGGGGCATCCTGGGGGTGTAGGGGGTGGTATATGTGAAGCACCCCATATCCCCGCTGGAACGCCCCATGTCCCATTTGTGGGGCCAGGGAGGGCACAGTGTCCCCGTTGTGGGTCTGGGGAGGGCACAGTGTC
>NW_020897752.1:1040214-1059837 GCF_003984885.1 Neopelma chrysocephalum | reverse complement strand
CTTTTTGGAGGAGGTGGGTGGTGCAGTTCCTCCCTGGAAAGGGAAACTGAGGCACGGAGTGGGGGGTCACTCTCTGGCTGGCAGGTGCCCTCGTGTCTTAGTTTCCTCACCATGGATGTGCCGTGCCAGGGGGCCATGGGCTCTGGGAAGGTGGGGTGCAGTTTGGGGAGGGGGGTTCTGGCTGCCTGGGCATGAATCCCAAAGGATGGGGGGAGCAGAAGGGGGGGTGGGGATGTTGGGAGCATCCTGGGGCTGGCTGGGGGCACAGGGGGCACCCGGGGCTGTCTGGGGGTATATGGGGCACCCTGGGGCTCTATGGGGGCACATTGGTGTCCCAAGGGTACAGAGAAGCAGTATGGGGCATTTTGGGGGTGTATGGAGTTGCATGGGGGCCACTGTGGGTGCCTGGGGATGTATAGGGATGTAGGGGTTACCTTGGGGGTCTGTGGGGACACCGGGGGCACATGGGGCTGTATTGGGGCACACAGGCACCCCGGGGATGGGGGGTAATGGGCACCCTGAGGGTGCCTGGGGCGATCGGGGGAGTCGGGGGGATGAACGGGGGGGGTGGGTCATCCCAGAGCACAGAGGGGCAGCCAGATGGCACCGTGGGGACATATGGGGCACCCCTGGGTCCGCGAGGCACCCTGAGGTCCCATGGAGCACTTTGGGGTACATGCAGCAGTCAGGGGGTACATGTGGCACCCTAAGGACCTGTGAGGCACCCCGGGGTGCACCGGGCACCCTAAGGACGTGGGGCACCCTAAGGACGTGTGCCCCCCTCCGCCCTCCCCCGCCCGGGGCTGTGGGGCAGGCAGGGGGAGGAGGAAGGGAGGAGGAGGAGGAGGGAGGAAGGGGCGGTGATGCCGGGCGGCTCTGCCTCCCCGCTGCCCCCGCCGCGCCCGCGGAGCGCACGGAGGGACCCGCACCGGCTCCCCAGGTACGGGACAGGGACGGGGACAGGGCCACCCCCTGAGGGGTTGCAGGGCCACCTCCGGGCAGGCGACACCCCCCTGGGCAGGGAACCTCCCCCCGCAAGGTACGACCTTCCCAGGTAGGGAACTGGGGCCACCCCCAGGTAGGGACCACCCCAGGTGCGGGATTGGGGACACCCCAAAGAGGGGAGAGGGGACACCCCAAATGGAACACGGGACCCGCCAGGTGATGGGATAAGGACCGCAGAGCCATCCTGGGATGGGACAAGCGGACCAAGAGCCACCCCCAAGGAGGGGATTGGGGACGCTCCCAGGGAGGGGACGGGGGGCTCCCGGGCAGGGGGTCACGGGGGGCCACCGCCCCATAGGGGACAGGGCACGCTCAGGTACGGGAAGGGGGCTGTGGGGCTGCAGGGTGGGAGACCGGGGATAAGTGAGGGGGACTGCAAGGCCACCCCCAGATCAGGCACAAGGGGGACAAGGGGACCACGGGACGGGGGAGACAAAGGGACCAAGCACTCTGTCCCCCCACCCCATCCCTTTTTCCTTGGGCATCCTCGCAGCACCCTCCCAGAGGTCCCTGGGACAGCAAACAGAGTTGGGGGACAGCTGTAAAGAGCTCAATTTTGGGGGCGTGGGGATGCCCCAAAAGTGGCCCCTCATCGATCCCACCTCAGCCCCCACCCTAGCAGATATTGGGGAAGCCAGGGGGGCCTTTCCTAATGTGGCCTCAGCCACCCCAAAACAGGATGGAGCTACGTGGGGAGGGGTGGGAACCCCATAAAAAAGGGGGCAGGACTCCCATTACTGCACCCCTGGAGCCTCGACCAGCCCGACGGCCCCGTCTGGGGGGACCCGGGGGGTGCCGCCGTAGGGCCGCCGGGATCCCGTCAGCCCCGGCACAAAGAGGAATGCGACGAGCACATGGTTCCCATTAACCCCCGAGAAATCTTTTTTTTCTTTCTTTTTTTCTTTAGGTTTTTTTTTTAAGATTATTCTTTTTTCCCCCTAATTTTCTGCAGCTCGGCTGGGGAGGAGGAAAAGCGGCAGCTCTGGAGGGTGAGGATTTGGGCGAGGGCCGGCAGCACCGGAGCCCGGCCGGGGTTTCGCCGGTGGGGAGGGAGGGGAGGAGGGAGAGAAGCGCTCGGGGTTCTTTTTCCTCTTTAATCCCTTCCCTGCTTGAGTCAGAGGCTGAAGTCACCGGCGGGAACATCCCGAAGCTGTTCCCCCACCTCGAGGGGAACTGGCTGCCCCCTGAGAGGATGTGCTGACCCCCATGAGCAGGATTCTGGGGGAGCAGAGCCGCATGAGACCAGGCAACTCATCACACAGGTATTTATCAAGCTGCTGATTCACCTCAGGGATGAATCCTGCTTCACCAATGCAGTGCCCTGGCTAAAGCCTCGGGGTTCCCCCCTCCAAACCATTCCATTTGGGAAGGGGAAGCTTCGCCCCGGCTGTTTTTCCCATTGGGAAGTTGAAGAAACAGCCCTGTTCCTTCCTGAGCGGGGTTTATCGGGGTCGGGCGCATCCTGCCAGGGCTGTGCTCTGGGGCTGTGTCGGTGACAGGGATGTGGTTATTCATAGAACTGTGCCTCAGTTTCCCAAAAATAAAGGGGAAAAATTTTCTGGAAAAATAAAGAGGTTCCACTGAGCTGGAAGTGATTAGTTGGGAATTGGGGGTAAGGAGGGAGGGAACGGGGGTGTAGAGACACTCCAAAAAAGGGTTTGCAAGGGCAAAGTCCTATGGCAACCCCATTTTTAAGAGGAAAGGTGGAGTTTTTCCTGCTGCCCACAGGGAGTATAATCCCAGGTGGGAGCAATAAGAGGAAATAAAGGGGGTTAAAACTCTTATAAAAGGGCGGGATTTGGCCACAGAGGCGTGAAAATGGGAGATTCCGGCTGCTGCTTCCCCAGGACCCTTTGCCCTGTGTCCTCCCAGGCACGAGACCTTTTACTGCCGTGACGTGGGACGGGGACGGTCGTTCCTTCTCCCTTTCCGGCAGGAGGGAGGCGGGTTGATGCCGAAGGGCAGCACGGCTGCAGGAGCTGCTGGTGCGCCTGGGAGCTTTATCTTATTTTCCCTAAAATCAACCCCAGGTCCGGCCCTTCCGCGGCTCCAGAGATGCTGCCAGGGAAGGCAGAGAAGAGGATGGCTTCATCCATCTTCATCACTCTGGTGCCACCACGGAGGGACATGGCCACCACGGAGAAAACTCACCAGGAGCCACAGCCGGAGTGCGCCGAGGTCCCCAGCACCCGTCGCCCCCGGATCCCACCGTCACCCCCTGCGCTGCCCAACGGAGGTGAGAGGTGTCCACGGGGGGCTGCGAGTGGTGCTGAGAGAATGATGATGGTGCTGAGGATGCTGTGGAGATGCTTTGCTAAAGGACATGCAGGCAGGAGGGGGTGTGTGGGGTTTTTGGGGAGTTATTCCCAAAATCCCTGCACCCATCCCGGGATGGATCCGGCTGGCAGGGAAGGGCTGTGTTTGCTCTCCACTGCCGGGCACTTATCGGTGCTGTTTGTCCCATCCGTCCGGGACGGCGTTTGCTTTTGGGGCAGGTCAGCGAGCGCTGCTGCAAAGCTGTTGGGGCGTTACTGCGACGGGGCGTTACCATGGTGGGACATTATCGCTCCCCTAAACCCCCACATCTCTCTTTCACTGCAGAAACCCACCCAACTGTGCCTGTGCCTTCATTCCCACCGGTCCTCATCCTCTCCGAAGGCCCCCAGCCCTTGTCCGCAGAGTCGCTGTGTCCGGCACTGCAGCAACTGGACCTTGCAGCACCCGCCACCCTCCAGGTGAGGATAATGGGGTGCAGATCCCCCAGTGCCTCAGTTTCCCCACCTACAGGAGCATAAATAACATGGCTTCACCTTCCCCTGCTCTCCAGGCCCCTTCCTCCTTCCCTGCTGAATTAAAGCCGCCCAAACTTTGCCAGGAGCAAGTGGACAAGCCGCAGTGGCAGGATGCGAACGGGTACCCGGAGCGGGACGGCTCCAGAGGTAAGGGGGACAGAGCTGTGCATGGGCTCATCCCGAGTTAGGGAGACTGAGTCAGGCAGCTCCGAACCCCTGTCCCTGCTTCCTGCAGACATCTGTGCCTTCTGCCACAAAGCGCTGGGGCCGCGGGAGCCGACGGTGGAGGCGATGCGGAAGCAGTACCACCCCGGCTGCTTCACCTGCCGCACGTGCCAGCGGCTCCTGGCCGGGCAGCGCTACTTCCAGAGGGATGGGCAGCCCATATGTGACACCTGCTACCAGGTACCATCCTCTCTTGGGGACAACCAGCACCCTCGGGGTGGGAGCTGGCATCTCACGCCGTGTGTTCCCTAAATCCCAGGCCACGCTGGAGAAATGTGCCAAGTGCCAGGGGCTGATCACGGAGCGCATTGTCCGTGCCCTGGGCAAGGGTTTCCACCCCGGCTGCTTCTCCTGCGCCGGCTGCGGCCGTGCCATCGGCGCCGAGAGCTTTGCTGTGGATGAGCAGGGTGACGTGTACTGCGTGCCCGACTTCTACAGGTTGGCAACGGGGGAGCGTCCCCCAGCTTGGGAGCTGGGGTTTGGGAGCTGGGGTGTGGCTGCCCCTGTCACCCAACAGGGTTCACACCACTGCTGTTTGCCCCCACCAGGAAATACGCTGCAGTTTGCAGCGCCTGCCAGCGCCCCATCGTCCCCTCTGAGGACAAGGACACCTACAAGATCGAGTGCCTGGGCCGCAGCTTCCACGAGAGCTGCTACCGCTGCGAGGTACGGCCCCGGCGGGGCTGGGGGCCCCCAAAGCCAAGGGGGGGGCACTGAGCCTTGGCTGGCACGGGGTCCACAGCACCCGGGGTTATTTGTTATCCCACAGTTTATCTTGTAAGGGACGGGGAGGGGGAAATAAATAAATAAATCCGGTGGTGGTGGTGATGATGCATCTGGAGGAGACCTTCTGCTTCACAGGCTTTTGATGTAGTTTGTTGCTTTTTCCAAGCGCTGGTGGGTTTTGCAGGAAAACGGGATGTGATGCAACGTAAGAACCCCCTAAAACATGTTGTCCCTTTCCCCTCTCGCCCCCAGAGCTGCGGGACACCACTGTCCCCAGAGCTGACGGAGGACGGGTGCTACCCCCTGGACAGCCACCTCCTCTGCAAGTCCTGCCACGTCCGCTGGCGGAACGAGTCGTCCTGCTGAGACCCCGCGGCTCATCCATCTCTGTCTTCCAGTGCCAGCCACCAGAAAGGGGGTGTTTTGAGGGTGACCCTGGGTGTCTGCTGCACCCCAAAATTCCTGCAGAACTGGTGTTTTCATCTCCAAAACGTACCTGGGACCCCGACCCCCAGGGCTGGCCAGGGGAGCCGCGTGGATGTGTCCCGACACAGCTCTGCGCTCACCATGAACATGGAATGCCCTCACAGAGCAGCAATGGCAGAGCAGAGGTTTTATTCTTTATTTCTTTTTAAAAATTCCTTCTTCAAGGCCAGTTTGGTTTTCTTGGGTGTTTTTTCTTCCTTCTTGAGCTTCTTTGGGGTTTCACTGAAATGTTTCTCTCTGCAGAGAGCGGGCACTGATTTAGTTACTCGCAGTTAAATAAAACCCCGAGTCTAAAAACTCTCATTCCTTTCATCCGCCCTACATTCCAAACCTATCAAATCTGAGTTTAAAAATAAGGAAAAAAAGCCACTTTTTGGATTTTATAGGCGTGGCAAGTCAGGTCACTCAGGTCCATAACAGTTGATTTTGGGGTACGGCTATTTGGCAGGTGCCACTGTCACCCGGGGGAGAGCCAAGGTTGTTTTTTGGGGGTGGATTTGATGATCTCGTGGGGTTGATAAAAGGGTTTTAGGTGGTGATTTGGGGTTTTTTGCTGGCTGTCTGTCCTGGAGCCGGCAGAGGGCAGCTGGAGCACAAATTCCTCCATCAGGCAGCAAAACTCCAGCTAAATGCATCCAACAGCCCTGTTTCTGCACGTTATTTGAGATAATACCACTCTGCCATTGGAAACGTTTTGATCTTCTCTTTGTCCAAGCCCCAAACCAGCAGAAATTAGACCATTTCTCTGCACATCCAACATCTGCACAACCGATGTCGCCGGTGCTCGGTGGTTTTGTTCGTGAGGGCGTTGCAAACCAGGCGGAGAAACATCTCAACTTTCTTTTTAACCGAAAGTGCTTAAAAAGCCACAAATCGAGAGCAGAAAATAGCAAGAGCATGTGAGATGATGTTTAATGCTTTCCTGATGGAAAGAGGGAGCTGTAAACAAAGAAAACCACCACCAGAGCAGCAGCTCTGGGCTCCTGGGTCACGTCCGACATCTCTCTGGCACGTGCTGTATTTATGAATGAAGGGGTTAATGATGGTTAATTAATCACATCAACAACTATTTCCTGACGACTCTTCCCCGTCTGCAAAGCCGATTACTCAGCGTTCGTTAACGAGCGTCTCCGGCCCATCAATCAGCTCGTAACTCGCTATAAACAAATTTATAAATAAGATGTTAAAGTTGCGGTTTGTCCGGGTCACGTAAGTTGGTGGCTTTGGGTTTCGTTGGGCGGGAACCTCGTGTCCCATGCCGGGGAATTCCCGTGCTCAAAGTCAGCTCTCTCTCTTTCCAAAGTTTGTCATTCTGTGGAGAAAACCAGGCATCAAAACGATGATATAAAAAAGTAAAAAGATGTGGTGGCGGCCAAAGGGAGCGGGAAAGGGAAGGCCCGGGAGTTGCTTGGTTTTGTGCAATAAGGGTATTTTTCCAAGCAAGGTTTTTGGGAAGGATGGAAGTGCTGATGCTGAGAGGTGTTTTGGATGTGTTATTCCAAGCTGTGCTATCCCTCCACAGAGGAATGGTGGGAAGGGGTTGGATATCTCCCCTACAAAGCAACCCAGGATGCACTGTTGGCAGTGGGACTGCGGTGAGTTTTGGCTGGAGGGAGGCAGGGAAATGCTTTTATTGACATGAAGCCTTGGAGAAGGTCCTGGAAAGCGAGGAGAAAGGAAAGGCACAACTGGAGAGTTTGGCAGCACAACAAAGGGATGCAGAAATGGTCAGATTTGGCGTGTTTTTCCCAGAGTGGAGGATGACAAGGGACAGGGATGGATGGACACAGAGGTAAGAGGATAAAAGGCTGATTTAAGCCTTTTTCTTCCCGGATAAGAGGAGAAGTGTTACGAGTCGAGGCACAGGGAGTGTCACTGTGGAAAGCACAGCCTCGTGTTTTCTCTCGGGAGGATCTCGAGGAATTTCGAGCTGCGTGCAGGAGAGAGATCCTGCAGGGTGAGGCTGCGGGAGCTGGATCCCATCCTGCTGCCAAGCAAACCCTCGCCGGCTGTGACGGCTCAGCCCGTCCTTGAGCTGCTCACCCTGTCACGAGCACTTCTGCGAGTGCCCAGGTTTGCTGGCAAAAGTAAACCGAACACATCCCACACAGAGCAACAGGATTTTGGGGGGCTGGGATTCCCCAAAACCTTGTGAAGCCCCCCGAGACCACCCAGGTTTAAAAACCATTTGAGGTCTCTCATCTTATCCCAGTGGCAGTGGACAAGGGCAGAGAGGATCCCACCCCTCCGAACGCCACTGGCCGGGCCCTGCCCTTCCCTTGGCTGCTGGAATAAGCCCAGCAGTCCTTGCAATCCCTCTTGGCAGGCTGAGGAGAGCGGGAAGGACCTGGCTGCCCTCCAAGGAGCAGCAAATGCAAATATTTCTTCACTCCAGGCTGGGTGCGGCCGCGGATAAAATTTCCTCAGGCTTTCCCAGCGAAGGCATCCGATATCCTACTCTGCTGCGAGGCCAAGTTGCTCCCGGGAATACAACGGTGCATCCCATAAAAAACCTCCAAAGATTATCCTTCTTGCAACTTGGACCTTTAAAAAGAGGTTTTAAATTAAATAAGGAGCTGCCAGGCATGGGTGTAGTGGTTTTAAATCAGCGGTTAAAGTGCGGCTTTGTAGCAAAAAAGACCTTTTTGCAGGTTTTGTTGGCAAATTGGAGATTTTTGGTGTGGCACAAGGAATGTGAGGTGATAAAGGGAAAAGGCTGAAAAGTGCCTTTCCCCCCAGCATCCCCTTGGTCAGCTAGGAGAAATGGGAAAAGCAGAGGGAGGGACGAGCTGGAGAGGGAGGGATGAGTCGTATTCCTTGTGTGCCTTTGCTGTGCCATCACGATTTCCAAGGTGCTGGGAAGGAGCTGGAGCAGAGGGAAACACTGCAGGAAGGGAAACTGCGGCTGAAACAGTGCCCAGGGCTTTGCTGGGTGGAAAAGGCGCTGGGAGCAGGGTTGGGTGCTGGTTTTCTCAAATAGGATGGAAAGAGCTACAGGAGAACAGGGATTTTCCTTTGGATATCCCAGGTTAATGGCAGCCACGTCCCAGCTGGCTTGCTGCAGTAACGTCCTTCCCCACAGAGTGTTCAGATCTATTTCCTGCACTTTCCTGTCACCAACACAACCTAAAAATCCAACATTTCTTAAATGAAAAGTGGTCTGATCCTGCTGGCTAAGAGAGACAAGAGAAAACCAGCAGGGATTATGTCGGCAGCAGCCAAGCCCTGGATTTCTCTGGCTTCATTATACAGCACAGGTGGGATATATATTAAAAAGAAGAAAAATGCAATATTATAATATTCTTCTCCCCCCCCATTTTCCTTGCAAAAGTGAACCACCCACTGATGCAGTTTTAAAGCACATCAGTTTTGATAACACAAGGGGAAAGGGATGCAGACTGATGCGCAAGCGCGTTACCAGGCTGCAAGTGCTACACTGGCTTATTTATAAAAAAACCCAAAAAACCAACAAACCAACAGATAAAAAGCCCAACCCACCCTATTTCTGAAAATAGACACACAGCACATGCCTGCAAATGGGGTTTTGCCATTTTGTATCTCAGATTTCCTTCATCATATCAGCAATTTACAGCATCCCACAGCCTTATTTCCTGAAAATTAACAACTTTCACCCAGATTTGGCTTTGAGCAGTTTAAGTTACACCTTTATTTTGCTGGACTGTCCAGTAGAGCCTGTGAGGTGTTTTATTAAAAATCACGGATATTTCTCGCAGAGGTTATCCTGTTTGTCAAGGCGGCTTATTGACCTTGGGGATTTATCACTGAGGAAAAAAAGGTGGAGGAGAAGGATGAGGAATAATATATAAATAATGGCAGCTTCAACCCCTGCAAAGGAGAAAAATGGTGGAAAAGCAAAGAGTTAAGCATAAAATATATAATCAATATATCGATACATAAATACATAATAATAGTATAATATAATATAATAATGTATCTCCTAATTCTCTGTGCAGCTAAACTTTCCCTTACAGCCCGGCCTGGGGAATATACTTTAATCTCATTTATTGGATTGCTTCGTCCAAGGATGGATCTTGCTGAAGTGATCAGGCTCCTGATGGCGTATTAAGGGCAACACGTTTTGTGAAGAAAAAGAAAGATTTGTGAAGAAAAAGAGAAATAAGTGCTAAAAGGAGGTTTTTGTCTGACAAAAGGAGGCGGCGGCCGGGGCTGCCCCTCACGGCCGCCTCAGGCGCTGCCCCCCCCGCCTCGCTTCACAAAATGGCCGCCCGGCGGGCCCGCGGTGTGAGGCGACAAAATGGCGGCGAGCGGGCAGCGAGGGGAAGGACGGGCGAGGGGCGGCTGCGGGGCCGGGGTGGCGGGCGCGGGCTGAGGCCGTGCCAGGAGCACGGCGGAGGGGCTCTGATCCTGCGCGAATTCCCTCCGGGCAGGCAGCGAAAGCGCTGCGGGTGAAACCTGACCTTCTTCTTCCCCCCCCTCCCTCCTCCCCTTTTCTCCTCGCCGCCTTTGCAAAAGGATGTGAAAATGCCCAGAAATGCGCATTTTCACTCGGCCATGGCGGAGCCCTCCGTCTCCCCCTCACGCTTCAGCCCCCCCCCCCCCCCCCCCCCCCCCCCCCCCCCCCCCCCCCCCCCCCCCCCCCCCCCCCCGCTCTGGCGTTACCCCTAAAATATTGTATCTTTTGCCTCATTTTTGGCCCAGAATTCCGCTTTTCACACGCGCCCCCTCCCCACCCCCGTCCCCCATCATCATCACCACAAGCACCCCAAGGTGGGTAGTTTAATGCCTAATTCTGTTCTCTTGCACCGCTTTTCTCCTTCGCAGGGGTCGGAGCCGCCATCTCCCGCTTTCCTCACGGCATGGAAAATACCCAAACGTGCTTGAGGGGAAAAAAAAACAAACCAAGGAGAAATCCCCTAACACCCGAGGACTGATTTATCTTCGGAGCCGGAGTGGTGTGGGAAGAAGCCATCGCCGCTCGCCTGCTCCCCACGACAGCTCGCCCGCCATTCGCTTAATTAAAATCATATATTGGTGTGATCAGACGTGGTAATACCATAAAAAACCAAAATCCCGTAAGATCCACATGCTCGTTGTTGGAGGCTGCAGCCAAGGTACCACATAAGCTTTTTTTCTTTTTTTTAAAAATATTTTTTTAATGTTGCCTTACCTTTTTGTCTGCATCACAGTGTTGTCACAGGCTACAATGTTGCCCCTTCCTTGTTAAAAGCTACGTGCCTAAAATACTGCTTTTTTCCCCATGGAATTACAGATTTAGGCCCATGTAGATGCTCTATTATTTCTACAGATATAGAAATATTTCTATATATTTACTACATACATATATAAATATTTTACATATTTATATGTATATCTCCTTTTTACGGGGACTGCTTAGAATATAAGATAAACCCACACACCTAAAAACTATGATTTAATTATATATAATCACTATAATTTGGCCCGTATATATCTTTGATTTTATATATATATATATTACCTTTGTTTTCCTCCATTGGCTTTCTACTACAATGTATCCTAAAAGCAGGAGAAAAAAATGCCATAAAAAAGTAAAAATTAAAAAAGAAAAAGAACAAAAAACAACCCATCTCTTTTTTTTTACAGTCCATGGCAGAAGTTTGTGCCTGAATATTTTATTTGTTCCACAAAGATGTAGATTTTCCTTGGGAGATTTGGGGAGGATTACTTTTTAATGAAAAAAAGGAAAAAATACACCAAAAAAAAAAAAAAAGAAAAAAAAAAAAAAACCCAAAAAAAACCAAAAAAAAAAAAAAAAAAAAGGAAAAAAAAAAAGGCACAACAAAACCACAAAACCAAACTTGTAAGTGAAGCTGCAAATGCAACCGAATAGTCCGGATCAGACAATTCATTGCACAAAAAAAAGAGGATAAATGGAACTGCAATGGCCGGCTTTGCTGTAGATCCGGGAGGAGGGATCAGCGCCTTTATCCCACCATCTCGCGCTCCAAACACCACCATTTTTCTCTCCTTTTTTTTTTTTTTTTGTTTAATGTGGTTTGTTGGGGCGTTTTGTTTCCAGCCGAGCGGGGCTGCACCACCCCCGAGCCGGGGCTGCCAGAGCCGCTCAAGGGGCTTCACTTTTACAGAGATCTCTATTTTTTTCCTCGGCCTTGTGCAATCCTCTCCCTTTTATTACGTGTTTTTTCCCCCTCTGCGGGTATAAAGGTTTCTCTCCTCTCTCCAGCTTGGCTGCTTATTCCAGAAGCTTCCACGGGGGCGGGGAGCCCCCACTGCGGCGCCTTTGCCGCAGCGCCGGGCAGGAGGAGGAGGAGGATGCGGAGGATGCACCACCTCTCCCTGGCTGGGAGCCTCATTCCAAGCCTCTCCCCCTCGCTCCGTTCCCCCAGCCTTGAAAACAGAGCGCTGGGAGGTGTTTGCAACTTGATTTTTTTTAAAATTTTTTCTTTTTCCTAAATAAATGGGAAGCAGAGCTATTGCTGATGGAGATGGATGAGGGCAGGGCTGGCAGCGTGGCCAGGGCACCGATGGCACAAGTGACCTTTCCCAGGCGGTGGGAGGGAGGATTCCCCTCCCACCCCAGCATGCTTCTGCTTGGAATTCATTTTAAATAGCAGGAGTATTATTTTTTATTTTCCTTCCCCCTTCCCCTTGCTCCCTCACTGATTTTTTGGTGGGGTTTTTTTGTTGGTTTTTTTTTTGAAGCTTCCTCACAATCTTTTTTTCCCTGTGTGTGTTTTGAATTGCGTTTTAAAATTGCCCAGCTGGAGACAAGGCTTGATTAGAGCTGGAACAATAGCTCCCTTTTATTAATAACGGGAAGGATTTACAATCCTACAGCACCTTCCTTGGAAAGCTTTCCAAACCATTTGCAAACACTCACAAATTTCAGATTGCGCAGCCCTTGGCTGTGAGGTGGGTAAGTATTTTAATGGTGCCACCACCCAAAATCACCTCCGTGGCAAATCTACATTTCTAAGAGCTTAAAAAGATGACGAATTTGGGGGTTTTTTGGGGGGGGTGGTGAGGGAGGCTGGTTAATAGCTGTAACCTAAATCTGTAGATGCAGATTGTTTGCTGCGTCCTGGGAACTGGGCAGTTCTCCCTCCCACCACGCAGCTTTCCAGAGCCAAGCTGTGGATTTGCTGCACGTCAGTAAACATCTGCTTATGGATTTTTTTTTTATTCCCTTTTTTTAATCCATTCCCTTTTTGCAGTCCCCAAGTGACCTCCTGCAGCGCTGCCTGCGCTGCAGTTCGACCACAGCTTTGCATTGAAGCACTGATGTGTCTCCCTGGGAGCCAGAGTGACCTTGCTGGGGGGACTGGGCCCACCAGGCAATGCAGATGCTCCTCTTCATCCCAGATCCCTGCACCCCTTTTTCCCCATGCATCCCTTCCCTCACTGGGGGGATGTTACAGTGTTACAGAGGGTAAAGCTGTTTCATGCCTTATTTTTTCTGTCTTCTTTTAAATTTTATTTTCTATAAATAGTGGGTTGTTTGTGTAACCCCTCTCCTCATCAGATCCCTACTAACCACACAGGGATCTGCAAGTCTCCTGGGCAGTGGGATCCAGCCTTTCCATGAGTGTGGGGCTCCATCCATGTCCGTGTGTGTCACAGGCCACAAAACCCCACAGTATTCCTGTGGTTAGTTCTGTCTGGAGACCATGAGTGGGTCCCAGGGCTTCCCCTTCCCACCACTTGCTGGTTCACAAGGGCTGATGCTTCTGGAAAAAGCTCTGCCTTGTGGCCTTTTAAAAAAAATAAATAAATGAAGTGGCACTGCTGGGGATTAGTCATCCTTATTTTTGAAGGAAGCTGTTTGCCAGCGCTGTCCGTATCACGCATGTGCGTGTGAGATGGGAACTCCAGAAGGCTGGTAACGTGCTCTGCTCGCTGCTCCTTGGAGCTGAGCCACCCAGGCTCCATTGAGCTGCTCCTGGCAGGTGGAAAAACCAACAGTCCAGCTTTCCAGACCCTTTCCCTCCATTTTTTCAGGGCTGGAATTCCTGCTTTGGCAGGTGTGGAAACGTGGAGGCTGTAACTGCAGTGAGCGAGGATGGATGAGCTGTTTTCTGGGGTCACGTCCAACTCCAGAGAAGAAACCCTGGTGATTTATAATTCTTTTCTTGCCTGTGGTAGATTTTACTCTGAGCTCCGCTGCATCTTGTGAGAAGACTGAGTTTGACCCTTTTGGCTGCTAAAAATGGTTCTGTGTTTGAACGTCGGTGCTTTTTCCCTTCCCTGTGGTCACGTAGAAGAGCGAACCGCGCAATTAACCAGCACAGCAAAGGGCAGCTCCCTCCCCCTTTCCCCTTTCAAAAAATCCAGAGTTGTGTGTCTTGAACTGCTGCATAGGCAGAAAACATACAAAGCCCTTGTCAGCATTGTGCTGATGTGTGGCACATTAAAAAAAATACACACAAAAGGGGTGGGGAGAGCGGGTGCCTCCAGGGAGCAAAACTGTGGGGCCCCTTTCCCTCCAAGCCAACAGACCTACGTGCCATAGTCTATTCCTCCTAATTTTGCTCAGGCGAAGGCAGTGGAGGTCGGAGGGAGTGTTGAATGTCCTAAATTGTGTTGGTGAAGATCAGGGTCCCCTTGAACTATATTTTTTTTTCTCTGTGAACTTGCTCCCACAAGATGCTGCTGGTTTATTACTCCATTCCTCACTCCCTGGGAAGAAGGAAAACACTTCCTTACTGGGTGTAATTCCTTTTGTTGTGTTGCAAAGGTAATAAAAGGCACCTGGTGCTGGTCTCTCCCAGGTCACACATGACTTCAAGGCGCAGCTCCCGTGGTCATTAGTGCACAGGGAATGCTGGGGGTCGTTAGCCCTTAATGAGGACATCAGCATCAGGATTGCAGAGATGCCTCTGGCAGACTAGGCCCTGCCATGCTGGAGCAGCCCCTTATGAGAAATTATTTCACTGCCTGGTTGCTGAAGTGTTTTGTAGCACAGCCACGGCTTTATGCTTTTTTGGCCAAAAATTAAGCAGAGAGGGAGGATGAGGTGGCCAGGCCAGATTTCATCCCCTGCTCCCTGCGGTGGAGCTGGTGTGTGAACACCATCAGTAGCTCCTGTGCCTAAAGACTCATTTGTACTTGGAATAAGCCAGCATGGACAGGGATATTAATGTTATTCCCTCATTTAGGGCTGTGTTGGTTTGGAGATACGCCTCGTGCTCATCACAGGGAGGTTCAGAGAAGCAAGAAGTTGGCTGTTGGGATGATTCCACATTTTTCAGCCTGGCACACCCTGTGGGACTTGGAATTACTTTCCTTTGGCAGTTTAGGATAAACGAGTGAGAATTACCTTATGAGTACTGAACTTTTACCACCCTGAAGACTTACTTGAGCTACATCCATGGCACTTCCAAGCTAAACAAAACCTGGATTTCTGGTGCCAAAAAGTGATACAAACCTCCGCTCCTCCTCTGTGTGGGCAAAACCATGGTCTTGCAAGCTTTCCTGTTATCCCAGAGAGTTAAAATGCTGCACTGTGAGATCTGCAGAGGTGAAATGAACTCCAAAGGCAGATGAGAAACTTCTCCTGTGCTGTGTTGCTGGAGAGGCTTCCGAGAGCAGCAGGTCTTGATGCACAAATATTTCCCTTTGTGCTTTCTCTGGAGCGAAGGAGCGATAACTGCAAGGACACAGGTTCACTCTGCTTCCCTTAAACACCCTCGTGTTGCTGCGGTATCAAAATGGTGTTTGATGAAACAAAAGCTCTGATGGTGGTGGCTCAGTGTTTATTTTGTGCTGGGTGTGCTGATCAGTCCAATGGGGAATGTGGGAAGAGCAGCCTAAGGCTCACAGGTTTGGACTGGGGGTTTGTGTTAAAGCCTTGTCCTGCAACATTTCCAGCCTCATTTCTGTGATTTTTTTTCCCCCTGGGTGTTGCACACAGGAAAAAATTACATTTTGATGTGGAGTTAATACAACAATTAGGTGTTATAAATGGGAAAGTACAGGATTCAGTGATCTGACCAGTCCTAGGGGATTATATCCTTTGCAGTTTTCCTGTTTGAGTATCAAATCACATGGCTTTTTTTTACATTTGTTTTCTTTGTTTTTCCACTGAAATGTAATATTTTGCTGCCTGGAAGACCATAGTCCTGTCTAGCTGATGAAAGCCTTGGATTTGGGAAGAATCCTTGTCAGATGAATGGACACTGCTCTCTGGCACATGGTTATACAGAAGTTGGAGGGCAAGGGGAAGCAGGGCAGAAGCTGGCACAGGGATATCTCTAATTTTTCCCAACAACAGGCAAAAAAATAGGTATTTATTCCATATATTTGCTGTACTGAAAGTGAGAGGAAGCTTTTTTGCAGTCCTGCGATGGCACCTGGGGTTTGGTTGCATGGCTCAGCTCACTGTGCTCTGTTGCTGAAGAAACCTCTGGTTTTCTGTAGCAAAGATTTTGAAAACAGAAATGTGCTTTTATATAGAGATCCAAATGGGTTCAGTGTCAACAGAATTCCAGGGGCTCCTGAGCTGTGTTTACTAGGCTGCAGAAGGTGACTGGTGGCATTTTGTGGCATTTCCCATCCCTGGCACTGTGTGGATAAGAACACCACGGGGAAGAATTTATTTAAGAAAATAAATTACCAAATGCTAGGTTTCAAAAAGGGAGGGAGTTTTCTGCACAAAGTCATCTCGTCGTGAAGATTTGGATCACTGACCCTAAAAAGAACCGAAATCAAGAGCTTTATTAATCTAAATCCTGTGCTTTGTGTTGCTTAAGTCTCCAGAACCCAGCTCTGTGTTCCAAGCGAGAGCCTCTGTCTTGGCAACAAATGAGCCCAAATATCAAACACACCAGTGCCTTCTTGGAGAAAATGAGCATAGAACAGAATGGGTAAGCAATAAAATTAGGCCAATAATTCAGGCTGGCTTAAAAAGGAGATAAAAGCCTAGCTGGGAATTTGATATTCAGCTGCCATAGTGTTCTTTTAATAAATACAGTCAATGAGCAGGGAAGGCACGTAAATACATTTTATCCTGACAAGAGGGTGGCTGGAGCTGGCTGGCTCCAACAAAGAAACATTCCGAGTGTTTCTGGGGGCTCTTGGCTGGGAAGCCTCCTGTTTTCCTATAAAAAGCAGAGATTCTGGCTGTGCCCTGGACCCTGGTGGGGACGATCATCGTGTGCCCGCTGGGGTGCCGTGGTATCCCTTCCTCATGTCCGGCTGGGAGCACAACACACAGAGCTATTGCTGAGCCAGACCCGAGGGGAGGAAGCCTGAGCCAACAGAGCCCTGGTTGCTGTCCTTGCTCAGTATCTAATCTTTGCTTTTGGAAGTGTTTGGCGAGCGGTGCCGGCGACACGTGGCAGCTCCGCCACCCGGGGAAGACACCGTGTTAAAAACGGGCAAACTCGCCTTTTCAAGGGTTTTTCCTGCTCACTTCTGTTTATTGATGTTTTCTCCTCAAAGTGAGGCTGCTGTGTACACCCCAAGGATGCTTTCTGTTTCTCCTGCCCCTTTTTTTTTCCTCCAAACTGGAGAACTGCTAACTTTATTAGCTCCTTATATGGCAGCCCCATTTTCTCACGCCTTTAATGGCTCTCTTTTGATCTGTTCTGTTCTTGCTTTGCTTTTCCTCATGTGAACACAGTGTTCAAGCTGAGATGGGTTTGTAACCTGCTCCCTCACTAATATATGGCCTGGCACTTTAATCCTCTGCAAGTGCTGATAAGAAACATCCAAATGTTTTAACTACGGGTTGGCCGAGATGGCCCGAGATTGCCGGGCACTCGGCTACACCCAGCCAGGAGTCATTTAAATTGTCCCAAAGGCTGAAGGTCATCAGGTGATGCAGAGCAGCTCAAGTCCCCTTGTCCTTGGCTGTTTGGCCCCTGGGAAGGGCAGCACACCGGGATGTGCATCCACGTCTCACCCCTGGATGCTCATCGTGCTGTCCCTCGTGGCAGGACAGTGGCACAAATGTGTGTCACAAGGGTGGTGTTGGTTGCTGCTGCAGGAGACCAGCCCTTCATCACGGCCCCTTTGCTGAGAGAGAGGTTTTGCTCACTCTGGTCTCCAGCCTGGGTCTGTGTTCTTTAAAATCTTCGAGCGAGCTGGAGGGATCCGGTTACAGCGGCATCGCTCGTGTGTTGCAACAGGGAACAGTTTCCCCACAAAGCGTTTGAAAAGCACTGGGATGGTCCAGCGCTTTGTTTTGCGTCACCAGCCGGGTTTTGTGCTCCTCTTCCAGCTGGTTGTCGTGTAAACGGAGCCCTCCTGGCGCTCCTCTCAACCCTCTCTTCTGTCAACAGAGTCGATGGCTTTGTGACAACTTCCAGCCCCGATGTCCTGTGAGATCACTGGGTGACAGCAGTGACCCTGCTGGAGCTTCCCTGGAAGGACCTGGGAGCCGGCGTGGTTTCCTCGTGTCCGTAGGAGATGCTGCCCCAGCAGGGAGGGGGAACAGCTGGAAATGCTGTCGCAGCAAGAACCCTTCATTGGAGAGGGAGAATTCCTCATGGAAAAACCATTTGGTGCATGGTTTGGGTTTTTCCTCTCTGGAATGGGTAACCTGTTAAAGGCAGAGACACCTAGGGACTGCTCCTCGTGCTTCCACCAGTTAAAATGGAAAGCTGAGCCCAATCCCACACTGGAAGCACCGGTGGAGCACGTTGGCTCCATCACATGTTTAAATAATAGATGGTTTGGGTGTAAGGAGTTGTTGGGGTTTTTACTTAATCAGTAGATTCCAGTTGGGCAGAGCCTGTCATGGCTGGGGAAACTGAGGCATGGGGCCAGCCAGGGGTGGGCTCGGAGCCGGGATAAAGCTCGGGGCTGCGGGGCTGGAGTGGCCCTGCGTCAGAGATGTGATTAAATCAAGAGATTTGCATGTTTGTTAAGCCGCTGCAGCCCGCTGACTTTGACCACTTGGCGAGGTGGACTTGTTGCTGGGAAGTTGCAGCGTCCAAGGTGGCAAAAGGCAGCTCTGACAAATAAAATGTGGGTTTGATCAATATTAAAACTCAGTCAGGAGACTTTGGCCATGGAAAACACTGAAGTAGGGTCTGCTCTGTGGTGAAAGCAGTGAACTGGCTTGAAAAACTTGTGGGTGCGTGTTTTATCCTGACCTCAAACTGCTCGGAGTCTCACAGTGAGAATCTGTTGGGCATTTTCCTTTTGGGGCTAGAAATAGGTGCTTTTATCCATGTGGAGGCATGTTTTGGTGGAAAACAGGACCCTGTGGGTTAAAAACCATCTAGTTCTGTGTCGCAGAGCTGCCTTTTGAGCAGGGATGGTGTGACACCAGGCAGGGCGATACTGGCAGCGGGTGATTTCTTCACCCTATCTTAATTAACGAGCTCTGCAAACCCCTGTGGGAGAGCAGGGGGTGAATCCTCCCCACGGTGGGAGTTTCTTCCGCGCAGTTCTCAGGGCAATGTGGTCTCCCTCATTTAATAAGGGGCACTGACAGAGTACCAATGTTCTGAGCTGGAATTTGGCGGTGGGAAGTGTCTCGAGGTGACACAGCCGCCCCAGTTTGGTGGAGGGGAGTGTTTGGGGCAGCCGTGGGGGGCTCCATGAGCCCCCTCCAGCCCCACTCGGGGTTCCTGTTGCTGTGGCCTTTGGAGCCATCACAGATCCCAGAGCCACGGGGGGCCCTCTCGGCCCTCACCTCAATTAATTCCTTACTTGCTCTCCCAGTGGCCACGAGCTGGCTGTGTGCTCACCTGTGAGTGAAGGTGTTTGTGCCTCAGGATTTGGGGATCCTGATGGGATTTAGGGTGGGGGCTGTCAGTGTGGGGTCAGCAGGGCCCCGTGGCTGGGTGCAGCTCCTCAGGCTGTGCCCTGAGGCTGCAGATGGTGCTGGCAGGGCAGCCCTGTTATGTTCCTCACAGCCCCTCGTTAAAAGTCTCACAGCCCCCAATCCCAGTTCTCACAGCCCCCAGTTTCATTTATCAGAGCCCCCATTATGACTCTCACACCCCCAGCTACCACAGCCCCCCATTCTGTATCTCACAGCCCCTCGTGACATTTCCGAGTCCCCCATTACATGTCTTAAAGGCCCCAGTTATGTTTCTCAGAGGCCCCCATCCCAATCCTCAGAGCCCCTCTTCATAATTCTTGCAGACTTTGTTATGCTTCTCTCAGCCCCCCGACTCTGATATCCCTCCTTGTGGCTCACCCCCCATTATATTTCCCGCATTCCCCCATTATATTTCCCCCCATTATATTTATTTCTCACATTCCCCTATCATATTTCCTACATTCCCCCATTTATTTCTCGTCCCCATTATATATTTCTCTCCCATTATATTTATCACATCCCTCCATTACCTTTCCCCCCTTTATATTTATTTCCCACATTCCATTATATTTTCCCCATTATATTTATTTCTCCCCCGTTATGTTTCTCACATTCCCCCATCATATTCCCCCC
>NW_020897752.1:1022555-1035214 GCF_003984885.1 Neopelma chrysocephalum | reverse complement strand
AGGGCGGCCGGGCCCCGCGGCGGAAGGGGCGGAGGGCGCGGCGGAGGCGGCGGCGGGCGGCGAGCGGCGGCCGGGAGCCGGGGCACGGGCGGAGGGCTCGGCCCGCGCCGCGCAGCATGGTCCGGGAAACCAGGCACCTCTGGGTGGGCAACCTGCCGGAGAACGTGCGCGAGGAGAAGATCATCGAGCACTTCAAGCGGTGAGTGGGCACCGGGACGGGGGGTCCGGCCGGCCCGCGGGGTGTGGGGAGAACGAGGGGGAAGAACGTGGGAAAGGGGGGGAGGAGTGCGCGGGGCCGGCGGTTCCCGTGGAGAGGAGGAGGAAAACAGCGCTGTAAATAACCCGCGCCATGGCGGGACCGGCGGCGCGGCCGCAGCGGGGAAATACAAAATCGGCCAAAAATGGACCCGAAGCGGCGGAGCGGCAGCGAGGGGAGCTCGGCCGCCGGCTCGAGAGGATCCCAGTGCCCGGAGGCAGCGCCGAGCCAGCTTGTTCGCCAGTCCTTTTTTTTTTTTATTATTCTTCAACGCTTGGAGTTTTCTCTGTTTATTTTCGCCCATTTCACTGCGTTTCCCTCCCGTCTGGAGCCCCTGGATGATGCTGCGTTTCCCCCCGCGGTGCAGCGGGCGGTGGGAACCAAAGCGCCTGCAGCTGCGAGAACGTGACTCTCAAAAAAAATTAAAATAAATAAATCACACAAACCCACGGAGAAAACACGGGATCCTCCACGCGGGAAGCGCCCTGGACTCATATCGTGCTGGGTTGTTTTTTTTCTTTTTTTTGTTGTTGCATAGGTTAATCCCGCTCATAAGGAAGTAGTAGCTGTTTGCATGGTTGTGTTTTTTTTCCTCCTCCCTCCGTCTTTCCCTGCGAGGAGGAGGAGGAGGAAGAGGCTTCTCCCCCGCCGCCTCAGCAACACCTTTTTCCTCGGGAAATGCTCTCAAGTTGATGCACCCCCCGCTGGAAGCTGGTTTTATTTTGGGGGAAAAAGGAAATAAGAAGCCCTGCTCAGCTCATGGCCCCTCCAGACGGGTTGGTTTAACCACCGTCAGGAAAAAAATGGATTTTGAAGCTTCCTTTAATCTTCCTGCGCTGGAAAAATGACGGAGCGTCCTTAATAATGAGTCACCATGGGAAAAATAGATGCGGTGACACCGAGGGGGGAAAAGGAAGGTCCCAGCGCCTCTTGCCTGGCTCCCGATCGCCTGTGCTGTGAAAGGACCGAGGGTCTCACATCCCCCTCCAGGCCTGAGCTGCTGCAGCAGCCAAACCCCATCTGCACACTCTCATCGCTCCGAGATTGCCCTGTTTTAATCGAGCTTCACCTTTTTCCACCTTTATTATCCCCCCCCCGAGCCCAGATTGGCCGCTCGGTCCCTGCCGGATGGTGGATCTGTATCCAAGGTGGTTTGTCGTGTCCCTCAGTCCGGGTTACGTGACCCAGTGCTTTACAAAGGCAGGGTTTTTTGGGGAAAACCCCCTGCTCCGGGGTTCTTCGGTTAATTCCAGCCATAACTAGGGGAGGGAATAGGCACTCCACAGTGGAAATTTGACATTCCTGGGTTTTATTTTGTCCAGTCCTCCTTTTGTAAGATGTATTAAGGCAGGAAAAAAGTTGCTATGGTACTGTTGCTTGGAGATGGATGGGAAAAATGGCAGGCGCTGAATTAATTACCTTTTTTTGGTTGTTTTTACCTCGGTGAGTTGCGATCCGAGGTTTGGGAAGGAGATTTGCAGCCAGGCATTTCTCCCAGTTTCTCCCTGGTTTTCCAAACTGATTTTTACCCGGGATTTGTGTGTTTGGGTGAGGCTGATCTCAGGCCAGTAAACACAGCTAAAACACACTTCAGCCCTTCGGCTGCGGGCACTAAAGCGGGGAGGGGGATGACACGCTGCCTCCAGACCTTTTTGGGGTGTAACCACGGGAATATTTGCGGCTGGCAAAGGGATGAGGGGCTGAGCGCGGGGCCGGGTTCGAGGCTCTCGCTGTGTAGGTGCTGGAGGTGGACAATGGAGCGAGGCTTCCTTTGTATGCCCGTGCTCGCCTGGGGGAAGGGACACGCGCTGCTCAGGGATCGCACGGCTCGGGGGTTTATCCACGGGGAGGGGAGGCCGTGGAGGTGGGATGGGGAAGGCTTCCCTCTCCTTCAGTCTGGAGAGAAAGTCTTTTCGGATGGAGCGGGGCTTGGCAGAGCCCGGTTCCCACCCATCCCCCAGCCTGGGAATAGGGCGGAGAGGCTGAGCCATGGGAGCGGTGCGGGGAAGATTTTGGGGAAATACCGCCTGAAATGTGCGCTGGGCTGGGCCCGGCCTTACCCCGGAGCCTCTGTGCAACCCCCCGGAGTGTTTGTTTTTCCACTGAGCTTGGGAAATACTGCCCTGCCCGGATGGGAGCCCTGGCTGTTGCTCAGTCCCTGCCAGGGGCAAGTTGGAGAAACAACCATCTTGTTTCTGAAGAAGTAAAAATTCGGGGAAAACTCCTGAAACTTTAAACCCAGCAGGAGTGTTCAGTGTGAGGGGGTTGTTGCTTCTCCTTCCTCCTTCACTGAACCACTGGCTGTGGGAACCTTGATTGACTTTGCAGCCTCACAAGGAATTCTTTTAAGGGATGAATTAAGATAAAAGAGGCCTTTTGAAGAAATTATATGTGGGGTTTTTTCCCCAAATACTCCTGATTGGTTTAGTTTAGTGCAAATGGAAATAACACTCTGCTTATGAATCCTCTTCTCAAATTAGAGAATATTGAAGCTGGTCTCAAGAAGCTCTGGCTTATGTGAGAAATGTTATTTTTTCCTTAAAAGCAGTGTTTTTTTTTTTCCTTAATCATCCTTTTTAAAATCTATTTCCTTGATATTAAAGGGGATTGCAAAGGAGAGATTTTTCTCTGCATTTTAAAGGGTTGAAATTGTTTTGGCTTTTCAGTTTCTTACCTAAATACTCCCTTTTTAAAAACTAATGCTCTGTATTTTCTATCAACTGAGCTATTAAGACACCCTGAAATAGAAAAGCAGGCAGTGCCAGGATTGGAGATCCACTGTTAAGGTGGAATAAGCAGTGAATCCGAGTTGGGATCTGGGAGATGTGAGCTCAGGGAAGCGATGGGAGCCATGGTTTGGGTTCTCCTAATTAATGCTGGAAAAAAACCCGTCGTTCACCATAACTGAAACAGATGCTCGGCAGCTTGGAGAACAAGGCAACTAAATATAGTAACAGTTGTCCCCAGCACAAGTGCTGCCCTTCCATATTTTTTTTCTCCCTATGTTTTCTTCCAGTTATCCAAAAGAATGTGACTTTGTCCCTTTATCGGTGTTTTAGAGGGCAAAGAGGAGTAAAAGCCTCTTAATTATGGACCATGTGACTGTGCTGGGCCATCTCCTCTTCTGGGGGAAGAATTAGGACATTCACAGTGGTAACCAAGCCCAGGAGAAACCCTGGATTTCAGGAAACAAGTTTCTCCTTTAAAATTGACAGAAATAAATTGTGGATTGGAGCAATCTTGGAGAAGACAAATAACTTTTAAGGGTTTTTTTGGGGGGGGAAATGGACTTTGTCTGTTTTTGCCGGTGTCTGTTTCTGAGGAGATGCTTTGGATACCTCCTGGAGAAGTGGTTGGCATATGAAACATAACTGCAGAAAAGCTGCCCTGACAGCAAGTGCCTGTTTGATTTCGGTGATTTCTAGAGAATATTTGGTCAGTTTGGGACAACATGTTCTGTCTTGATGGCTGGGGGTGTAAATGCAGTGGGCTGAGGGGGCGCAGAGGGATTTTGGTAGCTCTGATACAGGCTGTGGGAGGGGAGAGCATTGGTCACTGCTGGTGTAGAGCACTCAGGAAAAACCTAATTCCCACATCTGACACCGGGAGGTCTGGCAGTGGCTTTCCATGGGAACAGGCTGGATGTGGAAGGAACAGTGCTCCTGGTTTTCCAGTAAAACTCTTAAATTGATTAATAATGATCCTGGGATGCAAACACAGGGATGGTTATCCAAACTCAGCTCTGCCTGTAGAGGTCCCTGCCCAGGTGTGATTTTATTGTAGGAAAATACAGAAGTAAGGCTGCAGAAGGAACTGTTCCTATGTTGTCTCTTGATTTGTGTCACTTTAGGTGACAGTATTTTCACAGATGAGGTACTGCCCTTTCCAGCTCAGAGCTTTGGAGGAGGGAGAGGGTACAGTGTGCTTTGCTGGAATATCGGGCAGCATCAGGACTTGTCTGTGCTGGTTTTACAAACACCTCCCGTAAGGTAATTGTAGTTTTGTGGAATGGGAGGATGTTTGGTTGGGAGACTGGGGCAGGGGGATTAAATGAATTGCCCCGAATGAGAAGGGGAGGGAAGGTGTGGAAGGCACGAGGTGAGTTTTGCCCCGTGAGCCTTGCTCGGCTCCTGTGGGAAGGCAGCCTTGCTCTGGGTGTGGGGTCGTCAGTCGGGCGGGTGATTGGGGTGATGGTGCTGCTGGTTCTAGTGGTGGTTTTCCATTAGATCTTTAATAATTGTATTCCTAATATCAATCCACAAACACCCCAGAGCAGCCCAGGCATCACCTCCTGGTGTACCCAGGGTGTCACCCGGCACTGTTTGTCTGCAGCCACCTCCTCCTTCCCCCGAGGCCAAGTCACACCAAGGATGGCTCCTCAACAGCAGGAGATTCAGGAATCCTCTGGCTGCTCTGGATGCTGCTCTTTGCCTGCACTTGAGGTGCAGGTTGACGCCACACTGGCCGAGGAAATGCCTGGGTAATTATTTCAAAGAAACTTAATGAAAAGCTGCCAAGAGCGTAGATTTGGACTAAGCTTCTGTTAAGTGGTTTTACATGCTGAGCTGTGGTAGAAAGATAAGTTGATGTCACTTGGTCACAAAATTCTGTCACTGCTGAGCCTGGCTGGCATTGTTTCTCCTCTGAAGTTTCTTCAAAGGTCTGGGCTGTGTTTAGTTGTGATTATTTGTGATTTGATGTAACAGCCTCTGTTGTCACTGAGCCCCTCCAGAACAATGTTGGCTTTTGGTATTTCTTGCCCTTACTGTAAATTCCTTTGGTACAGGGATAAAATAATCCTTGCAGAGCACAACAAAACATATCCCTGTCTTGATTCCTATCACTTACCAGTGCTTGTGAGACGTATGGAGGTACTGAATCCGTTCAGGAACTCAGAACAGGGGATGAGAAAAGCCTCGTTGACTGGTTTTTTTATTCCTTCTTGCTTTTCATAGGCCAGAAAGTCACGCCAAGTTCTTTGAGCAAGTGACCTTGTTGCTGTGTTAAGGTGTGTCCACAATTAGGTCCTTGTCTTCGCTGAGGGCAAAGAGGCGCTCGCTGGCTTTCCATAAAAAAGGAAGTAAATATCCAGATGAGTAGAGGGCAGGTTGCAGATCTTGGATGGGGAGGTGAGTCAGGATGGACCTGGGGCTCCTCAGGAGTTTTGTTTTCATAAGCTGCTATGTCACAACTACAGCCTTGGTCTTCTTGGTGTCGTGGTGGTTTCACACTGTTGTTGGCTTGTGAGGAAGAGGAGGAGATGCCTTCTGCACATGAGAAATAAACCTCAAAACAGTCTGCTGAGGATGTTTGGGAAGGGGTGGAACTGAGGGTCTCTGCTCCTGGCTGCTTCTAGGCTGCCAAAGGTTTTGGGAGAGTTGCTGGGTGTGAGTCGTGGAGCTGCCAGTGGGGTGGATCTGTTCTGGGTTTGGTAGATACCAAAAATAAGCACCAGTGAGATATTTCACTTGTGTTTTTCGTTAAGTTCAGTGAACTTGCTGAGGTCTGAGAACACCCTGAAACTGAAGACTGCACGGACAAACATTGCTAAACAATGAACTGAGGAATAAACTAGAAAAATGGATTACTCTCCATAATAAGATCCTGAGTTGCTGCATCTTCGGCATTCCGATTGCGGAATCTCGTGGGAGGAGTTAGGACCCTGAAGATGGAATTTCACAGTGTACAACCAGCCTTGCTGCTTACCTTTGCAGGAGTCTTTGTGGCGTTCTGCAGACTGCTTGGACAGTTAATGAAAATCAGACAAAAGCTGTTTCTGTCGTTGCCCAGGATACAAGTCAGTGTTTCCCACCTGGTGATTCTACACAGACTCGTTTGGAGGTTTCACCTTTCTGCCTGGGGAGTGATGGCAGCTCAGATCTCCTGAAACCCATCCCCACAGCTGCTCTGCAGCAGTGCATTCCGACGTGATGAAGACTCCTGCATGAGGAATAAAACATGGCAACTACTCTGGTTTTGTGCATTTCCATAGTTATTGTTTAACCTGCTGACGCTCTGTAATCGTCCCCTGCAATCTGGAAATCCTGCAGTGTGAAGATAACAACCTTCAGTAAAAGAATAAACATGGTTCCAGGCTTTTCATAAATACACCAGGCCATATTCCAGGGCCTGCTGCACTCTGGTCTTGCAGCAGGATGGACTGAACTGAATTTGGTTGAAGCAACATCCTTCATGGGATGGATTTTTCAGAAGCGTGTCCTGTTGCACATGTTTGGCAATGGATTAGAGTTGGGATGTCTGTGCCTCGTCCGAGGTCCAGACATTCATGGTGACTTGGGTGAGAAGGCAACAGAATTTGGATGTGAAAGGAACACCAATTTTCTGCTCAGACAAACTGATCGTGGGAGGAGAGCAGCACTGTCACAATGTCCTGCTTAAAGGCTTGGATATTTTTAAGAATAAAAGGAAGCTTTTTTTGCTTTCTTTCTCTTCCCCTTTTTAATTAGGCTCAGCAACGTAAAACTGAAAGCAGTGTTTTGGTTTAAGCACACTTAGATCTGAAGTGTGAACTTCCGCATCTGACCAGAGCGCCCTGAACGTGCTCTCACCTCTCCACTGAAAAGCCAGGGAAGTCCAGCATCTCCAGGAGTGTGAATGGATGATTTGCAGGGCTGTCTGTTGGATACCACCCGCTCCCTCTGCACATGGAGACAGTGCTGACTTATGTGTGGGTTCCTCCTGGATGTCCCTTTATCCAAACAGAAGAGCTTCCGTGTCTTTTGTTACCCCCAGGTGCAGTAGGAAATGAGAGCTGGGTTCAAACCAAGTTCCTGTCACAAAGGTGGTCAGGTACCCACTCAAAGCTGGGTTTGAAATGATGTTTTAGCTCAGTAAAAACTGCCAGTAAATGACTTTATTTTAGCAATGGTGAATCCCTTCCAGTTTTCCTCCAGGTACAAAGCTGAGCTGGTTGTGTTTGTTGTCCATGGGGTTCATTGAGAGTAACTCGGTGTCCCTGTCACAGCTGGGTGAATACCTCCCATCCTCACTGACAGTGATGGCTGCCAAAGGACACAGAGGCTTGTTTCAAAGTTCCCTCTTTAGGCTCTTTGTGGCAGCTATGGGGCACCTGTAATAGTTAATAGGGCAAAATAAGAAAAATAAATTGCCAAGTTGTACATTTAAAGAAGTCGTCTTTGGAGGAAAAAAAAGTCTTCCGGCCTCATTAGCATCCTAAGTGTGAGGGGAATAAAAGCTCAGGGTGGATGAGTATCTCCCTTGTATACGTAATCAACATCTGATTTAATTTCAGGGGGTCTGTGAGATGCTGCTCTTGGGAAGGCAGCTGGATACACACCCAGACAGCCAACGGTCTGCACAGTCACCGCCTTGTAATAGTCTCAATAAACCTTTGGTGGTTTTCTTAGCTCTGAAACAACTCATTGGGAGAATTAGTTGCAGAGAAGCTTTGCCACGTTTAAAAAATAAAAGTGGCTTCAGTACCGATGTTGTAGATGATAATCTGGTTGTGGGCACAGCGAGATTCACCGTTTTTTGGCAGCAGTTGAGCTCAGGAAGCATCTCTTCCTCTACATCCTTTCTGAGGTTACAGCCCCTGGGTTGTGCTGCAGTTCACACTCTTGCCTAGCTCGTGTCAGGCTGATCTTTCAAAATGAGCACTCGAAGGTGAAGCTGATCCCTGAACTGGCATGAAACAAGGGAGCAGCTTTCCCATGGTTGTGTTGGTGTACCTGGTTGTGTGGTAGGTGGTTTGGTGTACCTGGATGTATCCCTGAACCACAGAAAGAGCCCTCTCAGTGTGGTAGTCCCTGCACACCTCCAGATACAGCTCTGCTCAAGGCTTTGGTGTGGTGAGGCCTCCTTTAGGCTGGCTCATAAAGCCAAGGTGTGAAACCTTGCCCGTTGTTGCGATGAAACTCAAATTTCCAGCTCGGCTTTGCAAAACCTTGACTTTGAGTTGCAGCAAACGAAAAGCCATTAAAGTCTGGCTGGTTCAGGAGCTCAGCTGTGGAAAGTCCCAAGCTCTTGCCTGTGGAGAAAGCGCCTGGAGCGCAGGTAGTCACTGCAGACAGAACACACCCGAGTGTGTGCCGGGCTCTGGCCATCAGTGGGGAATATTAGTTTCCACGGGCTGACACCTGGCTCCTGCCAAGGACTGTGGGAGCTGGTTTAGTCACAGGGACAAGCACTTTCTCCAGGGTGATGGTGACGGTGAGTCACAGAGCAACGAAATAACATTTACACGTCTGTGTTTGGTGACTGGCTGGTGCAGCAGAGCGGGAGCGGCTGGGAACTGGCTGTTTGTCCTCCCCAGTTTCACCTCTTAGCAGTAGGTGAACTGTGGGATTTGGGGCTGTGATTCCTTGGAGCAATGGCTGATTTCTGTCAGAAGTTAATTTCAAATAGTCAAACTTATGGGCGGAACTGAAGCTGGTCGCTTGTTCAGACCAAGTTGTGGTTCAAGGGGGAAGAGTAATTCCATCACTTGGGGTGGTCTCAGAGACTGCGGACAAGATAAATTTTATTTTCTTCTGAAATACCATTTTCTGTAAAATGCACAAAACCTTGGTGAAGAGATTGTAACGTTTGTCCTTTACTGGAGGAGTCTGAACCAGTGAGCACCAAGACTTGGGAAGCTTTAAGATGATCCACATTCCAAATGCTCTGCAGCATGGCAGGGACACCATAATGTTGTGACTCTGCATTTTCCTCCATCTGCTGCCGAATGCATGCAGAGCAGAGCTTGGAGAAGCAAAATCGAGATGGGGAATTACCCTTTCATGTAAGAATGAAAAAACTTGATTAATCAAGAGATTCCCCTACACGGTTGCGATGCAGCGTGTTCGTAACATCAAATCCAACCAAATCCTGAAATCAGTCACGCAAAAGAACAGGCTTGAGCAATTCCCCTGCAGAAAGCGTTGAACGCAGCCTATCACCACCGGTGTTTCTGAAGCAAATCTGCAGATTATGCTTTAAGCTGGAAGGAAAAAAAAAAATGCCCTGGAGATGGAATTTGGCGGCTCCATGTCTGGCGTGTAGGAACGTGACAGCGCATCTGTGTGGGTTGGGGATAAAGAATCGCAGCTCGTCGTGCTTGATACAACAGAGCTGAACATGCAGAGTTCCTACGTGTTTCTGTAACCTTTTCATGCTTCTGCTAATAGTGATAGTTATTCTGATCTGCTTGGAGAGCAAGATTGAGGTGTTCCTGCCATGGATACATCTCTTCCCTAATCAATTTTGAACCTGTTTGCCAGTTCCAGCTAAACCTGAGGGCGAACGGGATCTTCAGTCTCAGAGACACGACGTTCCTTTGAGTTTTGTGAAAACAAGCGGTTTTAATAGAGGAGAGAGACCTGATTAGTGGCCCCATGGAGAGAAAAGCTGCAGCGAGAGTGCAGCTCTTATTAGACATTAAAGAATCCACATGGGAGAGAGGTGTTCCTGACCGTGGGAAAAGCTGCAGTGGGAACTGGCAGTTATTGGACACCGGAGAATTCGACCTCAAGACACGCATCCGTAAGAAATGAGTCTTCATTAGTTCTGCTCACAAAGCCACTTTGATTCTTTTTTTTTTTCCCCTCCTAAATAATATATATACGAATGAGCTGTGGATGCTTTTCCTTCACTGTTCCAAAGAGACAACTAGGAAAAGTTCCTCAGTAACAGAACTGCCTCTTTTCTGGGTGGCTGAGGTGGCCGTGCCTCATGCAGTGACACTGGCAGCTGTCAGTGGGTAATGCTGGGCTGAGCCCTTGGTTCCAGGTCGAGGTCTGGCTGTGGCTGGGCTGATGCAATGCTGGCTTCTCCTGACGCTGCCGGCAGCAGAACTGCTGACTTGGGTGAGGATGATATTAAATGTAGCCCAGCGAGATATTGCATGGAGTGCCAAGAGGGTTTCTTATTCATCCAGCTTCATGTAATCCCCATGTCCAAAGCATGGATTCAGCTCCCCCTCCCTCATCTTCATCCTGGTTTGAACTAGGACTCCTCCTGAGTGCTGTTCCGTGTTGTGGGAGTGTCCCAGTGGAACTGATATTTCAGGAACGGATGCACCTATATTCACAAATCATCTGGGGTGTGTGTGCTGGAACACACACACCAGTTCTGTGGCAGAACTGGTTGTCCTGGAGGTTACAGAAAAATTTCCCGGTGTGTTGACTGTTGGATGAAATTGTTGCTACTGATAGTGGGAACTATGAGTAAACAGTTCTAAACACTCTGTTTCTTCCCTCTCTGGTGGCACATAATAATTCCATTTGTATATTAATACCTCAGCAGCACCCAAAAGGTCACTTTGCAATAGAGACATAAACAAAATGTCTTAATTAGGAATCAGTCTTACTTGAGGTCTTAAAATGGAGCTGAGCTGTAAAGCAAGAGGCGAGCGCTCGTTCCACAAGGAGTTATCTCCGGACTATCTGCTCCTGAATACCAGAGGGATCAGGAGTATCGGTGAATGTGCCTCTGCTCGCTTTTTAATTTCCTACTTTGTCATCTCTCGGGGAGGATTACGAGTGCAGACAAAGCCCTGGCTGTTTTCCGTGCGTGGCAGGAACACGTGCTGTATCTCATTAACAAAACCCCCGTTTGTAGTCGGGAGTTGGGAGATTTCCCGTTCAGTGCTGCTGGGGGTAAAGGGAGCTGCAAAGTCCAGAGGGATCTGGGGTTGAGTGGTTTGGGTGCTGGGGCAGGAGGGTAGAAATATGAGCATCGTGCTCAGGATTCACCCCAGGATTGTCTGGCTGAGCTCCGTAACCTGGTTGGTTGTTTCTGCTCCTGAATTTTGACGTTTCCCTGAAGATCTTTATTACTTGGAGAAGAGCTGCAGAGAATGCCCTGAAGAACGTAGTTTTTCTCCCCCCAAAGGTCGCAGAGCCAATAAAGATCACTCTAAACAGGTTTTAAAGCATCTCAGATTGCAATCTAGAAAATGATGGGAGCTTGGTAATTAGGGCATGTTTCTGAATCATTGTTGTCACAAGGTCTGCTCTCTGTGCGGCGGCTGGAAAACCAGCGCTCCTTGTGATATGAGGAGCTTTTATTCTGCCTGGCTGGGGAAGGTAAAGGATTTCAAAGCTGCACATCATGTGGATTTATCATTTACTGGTGAGCTTTCCTACCTGTGGTCGTCCAGAGCTCTGTCCCAGCTGCTCACCAGGGCTTACCTTCACAGACACACCAATTTATCTACAGTAGTGCCTCCAGCACGAGTGACAAGCAGGACAAGCTGGAAACCATTGCACAGCAGGAGATGATGATATAGTTGCCATCATGGAAACGTGGTGGGACGACTGGCACAACTGGAGTGCTGTAACCTCTTGACAAGGAATTGGCAAGGAAGGAGAGGTGGTGGGATTACAGAGTGCTTGGATTGTCTAGAGCTTCATGGTGATGGTGACAGGGTTCAGTGTTTATGGGAAGAATGGTGGGAAGGCCAGCAAGGCAGATATCCTGGTCGGGGGTCTCTCCTAGACCACCCAACCAGGATGGCCCAACCTGGAGATCCAGTTTGTCCTGAAGAGGCAGATGAAATATTCTCTAAGCAGGTGGGAGAAGTCTCATGATTGCTGACCCTTGTTCTCATGGGGGACTTCAACCTACCCCACATCTGCTGGAAATACCAACCCAGTGGAGAGGAGGCATCTTTGTGACTTGTGGAGTGTGTGGAAGACACACTGTGAGGGAGCCAAGTGGGGAAGGTGCCCTGGTGGACTCTGTGTCCAGTTGTCAGTAGTAAACACTGCTCCTGGTGTGCCCTGGGTGCAGCTGCTGCCAGGGCTGGCGGCCGCGGGGACGTGGCCGTGTTTGTCTGGAAGCATTTGAGATATAATTCACCAGGGCTCAGCGACAGTCCCACAGAGTGAAGCAGTCGTGGCTCAACAGGTGACAGTTCCCCACATTTGTCTGAGTTAATTTTAAGTGTAGTTTTCCAGAACTGTGGAATTCGGCTTGTTGTTTCTATCAAGATCCATCTCGATGAACTGGAATGATTTTCATCCCAGCCCTGTGCACACTCTTCTTGATAGTCTGTCCCTGTTTTACTCTCTACAGGTCAGCTACTGTATTTATAAAATAGTGCATTTTTAAATACTTTTTGTTTAGATTCCTTTATTCTTCTATGTCTGCCAGCCCTCAAGTCTCCTTCCATGCCAAGCATGTGATGATAGTCAGATTTGAGTGGATTTTGAATAATGCTCTATATTACTTGAGGCAGAGTTTAATTCCAAAGACTTGTGCTGCTCACGTCTGAGGGTGGTGAAATACCAGCTCATATCACTCTTGATATGAAATTCCCTTTATAAAAAAAAATTATAAGTATGTAAATATATTTCATGGCAAGTAAAGCATGTGGCTTGAATGAATACAAAGCCTGGATCACGGTGGGGTGTCATTTTCTTGAGATAAGTGTGTTTTA
>NW_020897752.1:967095-1022545 GCF_003984885.1 Neopelma chrysocephalum | reverse complement strand
CTGGTAAGATCCCAGTGTGGTGGGTGTTCTGGTAAGATCCCAGTGTGGTGGGTGTTCTGGTAAGATCCCAGTGTGTGGGTGTTCTGGTAAGATCCCAGTGCGGTGGGTGTTCTGGTAAGATCCCAGTGTGGTGGGTGCTGGTGGCAAGGCTGCAGTGCTGTAGGTTCTGCTGCTCTTTGGTGTGTTATTTTCTGTACTGGGAAGTGGCTGCTCATGCTGCTGTGGTGGGCCAAGTTCTCAGGCTGTGAAATGAACATCCATGATAGCAGAAGACCCTAGAAATGATGTTTGTGGAGTCAAGAGACATCCATAGCCTGGCTAGAAATCCCTGTGGATCTGGTGGTGGCATCCTGCTTTATGGAGCTGTAGTATCTCCACATCTTGGATTTCCCTGTACCTGGAGCCAGACCTGCTTTGTGCAGGGGGAATGCAGGGCTGGAGTACCACGGGTACTTGGATTCATCCGGAGTTGGGAATAAGGAGAAGAGGCACAGACATCTGGCAAAGTACTATTTCAGGTCACATTATTTTGTTATGAAATAACAACAAAGCCAGAGGAACGTGATTGGCCAAGGAAAGCTTCAAGCTGTGCGAGCGTTCTACTGAATAATGCAGGCTGGGGCTTGCCGGGGTTATATAATCACGGAGGAAGAAGGAGCTTGAGCGTGGCACGGAAAAATCAGCCGAGCTTTTCAGATGGCTAAAGATATCTGGATGTAGCCAAAGGGAACCCAAGTGAATGCAAAATACTTGGATGTCCTCCTGTATCGGGGCGTCTTGTCAAATCATGCTCGTAATGAGCGGCGCAGGAACGTGCACAAAGAGCTGCTGGGTTATTTTGGGTCTTGCAGGGTGTCTTACAGTTAGTGGTATCTGGAGCGTAGCATTGTGTCAGATTCAAAATTAAAATGCAGTGAAGGTTTTTAGGCTGGGATGGAGCTGCCCTGCAGAACTCTGCAGTGGTGGAGATGGTCGGGTATAAAAGGTGTTCACGAGCTTGGGGGGAGCTCAGTGTGAGAAATCGGGAGGTACCGTGATTTAAAGTGGGATTTGGTTTATATTAAAAAATGAATTCTCCCTGATTTCAACCCACCTTTTCTTATCACGTGTAGATCATCCTGTAAAAATCCTAATGAGTTCATGGAATATTGCAGCTGAATGGTTTGTTGGACGTGGAAAGCCGAGGGTGCTGGTACCCCGGTGCAGGGCAGGTTGGGGGCTGGCTTTGGCTGTGTCTGGGTGACACGTCGCCCCTGGGGAGGAGGAACCAGCCCGGCCTTGCGCTGGCCAGGCGCGTTTCCCACCCCGGCCGCGCTGTCTGCCGGTACGGGAGGAAGAGCTGGGGAGGAGGAAGGGCTGGAGAGCGAGGGAAACATGCCGAGCAGCCGTGCCAAGAGCCCAGGGACATTTCAGCTGCTTGAATATAGAGGTGCTTTGATCTACAGTGAATAAACCGATAATGCTTAAATTATGAATTCCTTCTCTTTGTCTGAAAAGCTGGATTAGCGAGGCTTTGTTCGGGCCGTGATTATTGAGCAACTTTTTCCTGCCAGGGCCGCTCGATGTGTGTTTACAGCCGGGGGCTGCGCTGCTGGAGGGGCTCGGTGACATAACAGCTCTCGCACGGCCTCGCCTCCTGCGCTTCATCCCACCGAAAACACGGCCCTCGCCGTGACCCGCAGCTAATGATTAATCGGCCGGAGCCGCGGACGGGAAGGGGCACTAAAACGCCTCGTTTTCCTGAGTCTGCGGAGCCCGAGCCGAGCGAAGGCGCCTCTTTGTTTCTGTTGGTCTGGCAGCGATTGCAAAACGCAGCCTTGGGAAGGGCTGAGCGCAGGTGGAGCGAAGGTTGAGAGGAGCCGCTCTGCCAGCGCTGCCAAAGGTCGCGGCCGTGCCTCCCCTGGGCTTTTGTCCCCTCTTCCCAGCCCTCTGCCCGGACAAAGGTCTCCCCTCGGGGCGCGCTCGCCTCCATCTTGCCTTCGCTTCGGTGTGAGGAAGTGCGGGGCTGTCGCCGCCTCTCCTCCCCCGGCCCTCCAGAAAGTAGCGTGTTTTTTTTTCCCTGTAACGTGTTCCTGCGCTGCAGTGAAGCCTTGTGGTGATGCAGCACTGCAGATCTCCCTCCTCTCCCCCCGGTCTCCTCCCGGCAGCATCTGCCAAGACGGGAGCAGCTCGGAGAGACGCCAATGGGTGCGGCCGGGCCGGATCCCTCGGCAGATGCATCCTCCGGTGGGGACCCAAGGGTGTCTGTAATGACACGGAAAATGCAACCTTCCTCTTCCAGCAGCTGTCCTGGAATACTCAGGGCCGGTTTTCTTTCATCCCCCCCCCCCGCCTTTCTGCTCCCTTTCTCCTCCCCCCGCCTGCCTCCCTTGCTTTCAGCAAAGACGATTGTCACAGATTATCCCGAGGGCTCGTCAAGGGTACGGGCAGGACACCAAAGCACAGCGTTTATTTGTGTGTCTGGATAACAACAGGGGGATTAAAAGGCGCCATCTCCGAGGGGAGTGATGTAGTACCATGGCTGCAGTGGAGTACAGGAGTAGCCTCCCCCATGCATTTCTTAGTTAGAAAAAAATAATACTAATTTTTTAATTACCAAAATACACATGTGAACATTAACACTGGGAAGAGTTGTGCGTTTGCCGAGTGATTTTTGTGGTACATGGGAACCTTATTACATGGATGTTTTGTATCTTCTCTTTCTGGGTAGCATTACCTTGAATATTTGAACATTTTAACACATTCTGGATCTTCTGCAGCAAAAGAAAACATTGAGGTCTGACTGTGTGTATGTATAATAACACATGGGGGTTAGGATTTCAGAATGGGGCAGTAATTGTTGAGGTGGTCAGAGCCCAGTTCTGATGTCAGCACAGGCAGCACTTCATGTGAGGTTTGCTGTGGTCTCTGCAGTAAAAGGGCAGTTGGGATTTTAGGGATTTTGGTACCATTTAGGATACTATTCCCCCCCTCGAAGATTGTAAGCAAATATGGGCTTGTGTTGCCAGGAACTGAACGTGTTAACAGCAAAAGGAGAGTACGTGTTCTACCCAGTCACACTGGGAACTACATGGTTTAGAACTCACTGCATGTGAGGGTTGGAGCCTTCTGTCCTTTTACATCTTTATTTGTAGAGAACCAGTGCTAAAACATGTGTTAAAGGGTGGTCCTAACTAGGATTCCTAATTATTTTCCTATTTTTGTCACGTTCATTCATGGCATGAACATTTGCTCAAATAGGCTCTTTCCTGTTTTCCTTCCCCTTCCTTCCTTTCCTGTTCCTTCTCTCTCTACATCTGGCACATCCAATTAAGCCATTTTTTTTCCCCTCACACAGATTTTATTAACCATCTCCTCTTCTGGGCCTTCTAAATCTTGCCTTCAAGGCAAGGTAGCAATATCCAGCTTCCAAAGGGTACAAACTCTGAGGAACAGTTCCATTTGCCAGTGTTTGAAACTTTTAATTAAATAAAATAGAAATAAATAAGAAAAAATAACCAGGGTATCAGTTTGGTGTCACAGGTTGAGAAGCTCCCAAGAATTAATGTCACCCTTTGTACCCAGGAGTACAAAGGTGACAAGCTCTGCTCTGGAGAGCTGAGAGGCAAGAATGTGCCCCTTATGGAACTGTGTCTTTTTATGCCCAACAGGGCACTTTTTGACTCAAAAAGTGCTCTTGTTTGCACACATCCGTGTTCAGTGGAGTATAAACCAGGGGAAAAAGGGCTCTAAATCCAAACCAGGTTATATGTAAGTGTAGTAGGTCAGGCTGGAATGAGAAGGCAGCAGTGAGTGAGGCAGGCTTTCAGATCGTATTTAAGGATTAGTCATCTAACAACAATGATGAACTTGTGAGGTGCAGGGAAAGCCAGGCATGAAACCGAGGCAGCTGTGGGATCTGACGGCGGCTGTGCCTCAGCCCGGCCCTTGGATTCCCTTTTCCCTTCGTGTGTGGCTGAAAACTCTGCCTGTGTAAGGTCTGTTTACATCTGTTCAGCCTTGTGCTGCCTTTGTGAATAGAAAATTCTTGTAATAATTCTTCATGGAGTTTACAAATACTTCCTGACTGGGTTTTTTATTTGTATGTCCCTTTCCTCTATGTCAGCACATTCAAAAATGCGGGGTTTTTTGCCTCTTTTTGTCCTGGATTACCCACTGCAGTTCAGAGCCTTTCCCTGGTTTGCTCTGAATCTCTTGGCTGAGAGAACTGAGCACCCAGAATGCAACGTGCATTTGTTGGCTGTTAAAGCATCACTGTACTCATCCCTCCCATTTTGTCCTTTCTGCTGTGAGTTGATGCAAGTTATTCAAATATGTTTTTCCATCTTTCTTTCCTTGTGTACACAAACATGTTTGGGTTTATCTTTATTTTACATAGACATTTACTCATCCCTAAGTACCGGTGTTGCAGTTACTTAAGGCACATTACATAGGGTGGTGTCACATTCCCCCGGAGTTCCTGGTGTGGCTTGGTCCGTGCTGGGGGTGGGAGGTTTAACCCCATCACAACCCGGTCTGGGGGTGCTGTGTGGGCCATGTGTCCCACGAGGTGTTGGAAGTAGAGATCAGGAATGAGGATCACAGTGAAGGCTGGATTAAATACAGATGGGAGTAGTAGTTGAATTGCTGTGTCAAGGTTATTTGTTTCCTAAGAAGGTGGCTGGGCCGTCTGTATTTTTCCTCGTGACCCGGTTTTGTTTTAATTGTGGCTCTCCTGTCAGACTGGTGACACACAGGGTGCTCTGGTTTGAACACCTCTCTGTTCCTTCAGAGCTGTTATTGCTCTGTTGCTATAAAAGGGCGATCCCGTGGTTGGCTCCCCACACCAGGAGAGGAGTTCAAATGTAACCATGGGAAGTTTAAATGGCCCCTTCCCCTCTCCAAATGCCTTTCCCCCTCTTTTTAGAAAAGCTTCTCCCGGGGATTGATTTTGCTGCTGCATGGGAAGGGCAAAGGCCTGGATGTTGCTTTTGCAGGAGGCAATGCTATTAAACATGGTCATTTCCCCCCAGCACTAACCTGTGTGCTCTGCTTTGCTTCTCTTCCAGATATGGACGTGTCGAAAGTGTCAAAATCCTCCCTAAGAGGGGGTCGGAAGGCGGAGTGGCAGCATTTGTGGATTTTGTGGACATCAAAAGTGCGCAGAAGGCACACAACTCTGTCAACAAAATGGGAGATAGAGACCTACGGACGGATTATAATGAACCAGGAACCATTCCCAGTGCTGCGCGGGGATTGGATGATACAGTTTCCATAGCATCTCGTAGTAGAGAGGTTTCTGGGTTCAGAGGAGGTGGTGGGGGGCCCACTTACGGCCCCCCACCATCGCTTCATGCACGGGAAGGACGTTATGAGCGGAGACTTGATGGGTAAGTTCCAAGGTTTCTCTAGGCAGGTATTTTGTATTTGATATGGTGAGAAACACAAACTCGTATCTAGGGCCCCCAGATGGATTTAAAATTTTGGGAATTATCTATGTTTCCTATTTTGGGTTGGAAACGGAAGTGATTTCTATCCCAGTGGCTGGTACCTTGTGGATCCATAGAGGATGTGTCCTGCAGCTGGTTGGATATCTACCTACACTTGAAATAAGGTGGTTTTAAGATGGAAGATTTCCTTTGGCCAGCATCGATATTGGAGTTACTCTTTTCTAGAAGTAACGATCCCATTTCTTGGATAATATTAAGGCCTTGCTGGATGTATCCCTGCTGCCAGATGGAGCTATCTTACTCTACAACATGTGGCGAAGTTCTCTGTGGAGTATCTTCGGAATACTAGAACCTAAAATTCGGTGAAAGCTTGATGCCTAGTCCTCAGTTCTCACTATACGCAGTGGGTATGTTAATTGGATTGTCACCACAAAATTTCTAGTAAGACTTTAATGATGCAGCCCCTTGGATTCTACCGACAACTCTTAGCCATGGAAATAACGCTTGGATGGAGAAGACCGAAGGCTGCTTGTGATGGTTCCATTTTGGATCTACATCATTTCCAAGCTATTGGGATTATTCCTTCTGATGGTATTGGCAAAAAGAGATGATGGACATTACTAAATTTTGGAAATTATAGTGTTTTTATTTTTTTTTTTTTTAATGCTGGGATAAGAACTACTGCCTTGAATTTATTGGATGGTATACAGTCAAGACGCCAGTAGCCATGGGGAGTGGATTACTATCTAGTCTCTTAAAAAGCTCTCTGCTGCTCCACATTAAACATACTTTAGCTTTAAGGATGTGGTGCTAATGCCATTTGTGGATACACCAGTGAGAAGTGACTGGGCTGGATGGTTACCAAGGCGGCCAGAGGATGCCTGTGGGCAGCAGCGTGAGGGCCCTCGGGCCTCGGGGAATCTTCTACCAGCTGCTTGATTCAGACTTAGGGCTGGAAGTTAAAATAATGGATCTATTTAAGTGCCTTCTGTCTCAAGAAAGAAGTCTGGGGGTTTCAGAGTTACAGTTTCAGTCTGGGACTACTTCCGTCCAGTGGAATTTTTTTTTTGTATCTTGTCACTAAGATTTTTTTTTTTTCTTGTTGGTTCATCTAAAATATCATTTGACACCCTTGCCCATTAAGAAGGTGGATTACCCCTGTAAGAGGGGCCAAAATTGGGGAAGTTATGTTCACAATTCTCTCCCTAGATTTAATTGGGAATATAGGTCGTGTTTCCACACTTGGAAAAGGTTGGTATGTCCTGCCCTGTGTATATTAGCCCCTCTCCTAACCCAAGTCAAACCCTCTCTTTCCACTAACTCCAGTAGCACTTAGTACTAATAGATAAATGAAGAAAGCACTGTAGCCAGTAGCTGTTCAGCTCTGCTTCCTCTGTCTGTCTTCTGTGTCCTTCTCACGGATAAGGATTTGTTCTTTCTGTCAGCTCGGTAGCAGTAACCCGCTAGAAAATACTGCTTTTTCTCTGACCTCATTAAATCAGCTCTCACTGATTAACACCTCCTAGGATGCTAAATGCAATCGTTTATAAAATTGTTGATCTTGGTCCTTCAAAAGGGGGGAAAAAAAAAACAGAGACATGTTTCTATGCCAGATTCTGAAATATCTTTCCAAATTCCATTGTTGCAAGCAAGAGGTAATGGAAGTAGAAAGGCAACAATGAATTTCAAGCAGATGTAAAGTTAATGACATTCTGTTGCATGGGTAAAGTAGTTTCTTATATATAATTGGAGAGAAAAATGCAAGCAAAACGTGAGCAAGCTCCATAGAAAGCTTGATACTACAACAGAGGGTGAATATATTGAGAGAATTAAGGATCTAGTGATTCATTGGAGAAGGAATGGAAGGAACTTCCTGAGATGCTAATCAAAAAGAGATTTAAATCCAATTTTCAGTTTATAAAAGATCCCTGAAATATTTCTGCCATTTGAACTAGAGCTGTGATGCAGGAGAGGAGGAGGAGGCACTAGGCAGAATTGGGTTATCAGGATTCAGGGGGATTGAAGTGACTCATAACTGATTCTGAAGGAAGAATCCAAGAGAGAAGGCTGAAAAAAAAAAAGGTTGAAATGTCCTTCATAAGATGGATAATTAATTTTTAAATTAACTTTGGCTACCCTGACATATTTAGAATTTTACGAGTATTTTTTAAATGTTCAACGTAATCAATCTGGATTTCCATTTTGTGGATGTAACTGAGACGTACCGTCCTGGTACTTCTCAATTAGACTCCTCAGCTATTCATAATGTTCCTTTAACTTTATCTGTCAGTTTTACTATCTCTTTATTTGAGAGATCACACTAACTCAGAACATTACCGAGCCTTTCTCAATTGACATCCAAAATGTTGGAAATACTGAAACCAAGTGGACCGTAGCTGCTGGAAAGCAGTGTAGTCATGGAGATAGAAATTCTGTGATTGCAGCAACAGCAGCAATCGCAACAAAAACACCTCCTGAAAATTGGATTCCTACTCTTTGTGCAGGGGACCTGCATCCTTGCAGTTTTAACATCAGTAATGGAAATGTCCGTGAGTGTAGCAGTCTGGTGAGGCCAAAATTCCCTCCAAGAGGGTGAAATATTTTAGAACAGCAACAAGAAAACCCCTAATTTTCTGGGACTTCTCTATGGGTTATGCCACCCCTTTTGAAAGCAGCTTCTTATCTCTGGGTCATGCTTTGCACGGAGGCTTTCATGGCTACAGCCCGGTCTGCCACGCCATTTTTGCAGAAGGATAATTACAAGAGCTCCAGTAATTACCAAATCTCAGAAAAAAAAATGTTGAAGCTCTTAAGCAAAAGGGGAGGGGGGAAGAAGTTATGATGATCTCCACAAACATGAAATTTTTCTGGCTTACTGAACTTAAAAGAACCAAAACCAAACACAACTGATGAGGATTCTGCGCTGGAAAGCAGAATTTTTTTCCTGTGCAGGCAAGATGCTGGTCATGAAAGCCCCATATTGTGATTAAATCAAAATGATTGCTCAGCTTGATCGTATATACGAATATAACTTTGGAGTCAAGTAAAACGTTTTGAAGTTTGTCAGTGTTTGCTTGGTAGGTCATTGCTGGTTAGCAGAGAAGCAGTCGCACAATGAGCCGAGTGCTGCCGTGAATGTTTGCATGATTTGCTTTTAGTTGTGCCTGCCCCTTTCTGATGCGATGTTTTTCCCCCTTCCCAAATGCAGGGCTTCAGATAACAGGGAGCGTGCTTATGAACATAGTGCCTATGGACACCATGAGCGGGGGACGGGAGGATTTGATCGGACGAGACATTACGATCAGGATTACTATAGAGACCCTCGGGAGCGGACCTTACAACACGGGCTCTATTACACTTCTCGGAGTCGAAGTCCGAACCGTTTTGACGCTCACGACCCCCGTTACGAACCTAGGGCCCGGGAGCAGTTTACATTGCCCAGTGTGGTACACAGGGATATCTACAGGGATGATATTACGCGGGAGGTACGAGGCCGAAGGCCGGAGCGGAATTACCAGCACAGCCGGAGCCGGTCGCCGCACTCGTCGCAGTCCCGGACGCAGTCCCCGCAGCGGCTGCCCAGCCAGGCCGCCCGGCCCGCCCGCTCCCCCAGCGGCAGTGGCTCCAGGAGCAGATCTTCCAGCAGCGACTCCCTCAGCAGCAGCAGCAGTACCAGCAGCGACAGGTAGGTCCCTGTGCCGGGGCGTGCGGGGCGTTTGCCGAGGCGGCGAGGAGTTGTGAGCCCGGGCTGTGGACTGGTGGGGTGTTCCACGGCAAAGCGTCAGTCACTGGTGGAGAAGTGAACTGGAGTGAAATGTAAAAAGGCTCAGTTGGAATGAGATGGATCTGAGGGGAGCGCTGTTGGCATCACTGATGGTTTCCATGGTGGATCTGTGCAGTGTCCATAAGGCACTGGCTGGGCAAAACAGGGATGTGCGGACACGCGGCCTCGCTGCCCGTGAGCTTGGGGATGGTGTGGCTTTGGTACGCTCAGAGAACGGTGTGACTTGTATGTACTTGGAGAACAGGGTCACTGTTATGTGCTTCAGTGAGGGAATAAGCAAATTTTAAGGTCAACTACTTTTACAGGCCACAGTTTAAGGTACTTTGGGAAAAGGTAACTGGTATTGTTCCATCTCCTCTCGTTCCCTGTCACCGCTGACATTTAAAAGGTTGATTTGTCGCCTTCCCATTTTTTCCCCTGTTGCCTCGCAGCAAAAATTGTAGACTTGGAAGAATTAAAAGGAAATAATCCAAGTTTGCTGTTCCTAGTGATGCACCCATGTGCTTGGTTCTGCAATAGTTCTGTATTTGGTGTGGCTTCATAAAATACCTACAGGGTGGAAAGAAGGTGTTAGAGATAATCCCTGATTTCTTCTAGTAATTTTTAAATTCACGTTGAAGTGCCTCTGTGATTTTTAGCCTTTTAAGAGTAAATTCACCCTGAGATGGAAACCATGAAGCTACAATTGCACCCGTAAATGTTTTCTGCTCTTTGGTGAAGAGCTCTGCTCCTCAGGAGGGTTTGCAGAGTTGGCAGCATTCCCTTTGCATACCAGGTCTTTTCTAAAACTGAAAATATTCATTGAGTAAATAAGTGTATCAGTAGAATAAATACCTAGTGTTTGATTTCACAAGGGCTTGGAGTGACAGGACAAGGGAATGGCTTCCCACTGCCAGAGGGCAGGGATAGATGGGATATTGGGAAGGAATTCCTCCCTGTGAGGGTGGAGAGGCCCTGGCACAGGTTGCCCAGAGAAGCTGTGGCTGCCCCAGCCCTGGAAGTGTCCAAGGCCAGGATGGACGGGGCCTGGAGCAGCCTGGGCTGGGGGAAGGTGTCCCTGCCCATGGAGGGGGTGGAACAAGAGGGGCCTTTAAGGTCCCTCCAACCCAAACCATTCTGGGATTCTGTGATTATCACCATGAATGGAATTTACCACTGATATAAATCTCTAATCAAGGTAAATTATTCTCACCAAATCTTTCCTGCTTGAACGTTGGACCTTCTGGAAGGGTGAGATGGGCTGACACAGGGCAGAGCCTACAGAAGGGAAGATGAGGAAATCCTCTGATTTCCTCATCCCCTCACGTCTAAAGAATCATGCAAATATTTATTTACTTCTTTTAATTATTGTTTTCTCTTCCTGGGTTTAGAAATCCAGGTCGTGTCTTGGCTGGAGAGCAGGTGAAGAAGATTTGAGACGACTTTTAGGCTGCTTTAAGCGCCTGTTTGTTTATTTCTAACACCTCTCTCACTGAGAGCTTAAGGCTTGGATAAAGACAACCCTTTGTCAAAGACTTTTCACACTTATTAGCCCTTAAAAAAATCCCGGAGACTTCCAGAGGTCTCAAAAAAATATCCTAGAGAAGATGGATTTGAAAGGAGGGCTGGTTACATTTAAGGTTTAATAAAAAAATCCCAAGCAAGGGAAAAAAAAAAATCTCTTCTGGTGCTCCTTTGCTTCTTGCAGAGTGAGAAGGGAGTCCAAGAAACTCGTAATATTTATAATGTGTCATTGTTGGGATGTCGAGGCGGGATGAAATCCTGTTCTGGATTTGAGAGGACTAAATACGATCCCACTGGAACCAAGTTTTCAGATTTAATGAGAAGAAAAGCAGCGTCTGCTGTGCTTGAGCGTTTCATTTTCTTGGCAATTTCTGGTTGTAGTAATGGAAAAGTAGATGATACTCAGGGAGGAAATAAACATTTTTTTCTTATTAATATAGTAAAATCAAACTCAGTCGAGCAAGTAACAGAATCTGGTGGATTGTCTATTTAATTTTGAAGAGAGAGCAGTTTTACATGTTTCTCAGCAATCGGTGAGATATTAATAAACATTTAACCCTCTCTTTACTTTGGGAAGCAAAACCCCACCTGGCCTTGAAGCCTTTCAAATTCAAAGCACAAACAAGTGGGTTTTTCTGTTTAATTTTTAACACATTCTAAATTTTGCCATGTAAATATGAAGCCCCTCATACCCTGTGGTGAGCGAAAGCTGCCTCACCCCCTTTTCACTCTGCTCCCACTCACTGTGCAATATATCCAGTTTCATTTGTCAGGAGAATAATTATTTCCTGCAATTTCCATGGTATTCCCAGGGTTTTTGGCAAGCTGGAGACTCTTACGGCCTTTTTATAAGTGGAAATGTCCAATTTTATGAAATTATTAAGGTCTTTATGGCACCGAATTCTTCTGAAGCAGAAGAACTTGGTCACTCCGGTCTCAGGTGGCAGGTGGAAAAGGCAAAGCTGTGTTTCCTCAGGGAGGTGGGTCCTACCTGCTCTCCTGGGGGTGTTTGGGACACACGGTGGGTGTTCAACACCGGTGGGAATTTTTGTGCCTGGCACTGTCCTGTGTGAGCTGTGAGAAACGAGCAGAAGGGTGGCGAAGGAGAAGTTTGGGCTTCCTTGCTTGTGGTTCTCGAGAGCTGCGTGAAGGAAATAACACTTCAATTAAATGGGGATGATTTTCCTGGACAATAATGTCGGAAAGATGCTCCGCAGATTGCTTAAAAATTAAAAAACAACCCAAAGAAAGCCTTTATTTCATAAAGGTTCAGAGTTTGTTGTGTTGGCTCTCAACTAAGCTTTGATTTAAATTGCTATTTGGAGGCCTTTGCAGGTAATGGAGCTGCAAGGGAGTAATTGAGAAACTAAAACCAAAAAGAACATGTTAAAAATAACCGATATTCTGTGAAGCTGGGCTTTATTCGGGGTATTTTGTGGCCTCTCAGAAGTTGCCCACTGGGCTGAGGTGGGGAAGCTGGTGGATGTGGGTGGTTCCTGTGTGGATCTGAGGAGGAATTTGTGTTTTGAAATGTTCTTAACAGGAGATTGCTCATTCCCCACCCATATCGTGCAGAAGGGTTGATGGAATTTTTTTATCACCTTGAAAGAGTAAAAAAACCTTGAAAATTATAATTTTCCGCCACCAGAAGCCTCAATTTCTCCGTTTTGGTGATTCAGACGCAGACCACAAATGATACATTAGCAAACATATTTTCTGTACTGTGTCATGGAAGAAGCTGGATATGGATGGAAGCTGTGTGATCCCATAGGAAGCAAACCAGATTTTGTTTGTGCCCTGCCCAACCTCCTGGAAAAAACAACCAACCTCTTTTTTTTTTATTTTGTAGAAAAAGCTCTTTTCTAGGCTGCTTGTCGAGGTGCTCTAGTGCACTAAAAATAATTTCTGGGCTTTTTGATCCAGTTTTGTAACGTCAGATGGCCTGACACCTCTTGCTGCTCCATGTGTTAGTAATTATTTTTAAAGCTTTGCTGCAGGGATGTGCTGAACCACCTCAGAGTGGGACATCCCAAAATCCGTGTTGGGATGAGATTTAAATTATTTACAAAATCCTGGCAGTGTTTGATTTCCTATAGGTGAAGTCCAGAATGTGGAAGTGGAAACACCCTGTGTGTGTAAATGTACAGATGAGCGACCTGAGATTTCCTTTCGCCTTTAATTTATTTTTTAAGAGTGTTTATTTAGTTGTCTGTTTTCAAGGGTGCTGGAGGATTTTCTAAGTTAAATGAATAATTTCGTATAGTTTGCAATGTAGTCACCTTTAATTTATTTTTAAGAGTATTTATTTGGTTGTGTCGTGTCAGGGATGCTGGAGTTGGATGAATAATTCCCTATAGCTTGTAATAGAAAATAGATACTGTGGAATTAAAACAGCAATTTCAGCTTAGACACAAAACTGATTTTATTTTCACCAAGATCTAGGTGAGCACAGTCATTCTAGCCCTGCTGAAATCAGGCAGTGGGAAGCAGTTGCATGTACAGATGTTTGAAAATTGAATTTTTTTAGTAATTCTAATAGCTGTACTTAAAGTTCTCATGACAAGTGGGCAAGACATAAGATAATTAGAGATTGGTTTTAATTTTAGATTTCTCTTAGATTAAATTCTTTCTGGAGCAAGGAGTTACAGTTGGAATGGAATATGTGTGTGTCTTAATATTGAAATAAACTGATGGAAAATACTGCCAAGAGAATTTTAATCATGGGAAAAACAGGCTCCCTGAAACCTCCCGTGTATTTTATTTTGCATGGGACTTTCTTACCCTGCGTCAACAACTGAAGTGAAAGTAGAAAAAAGTGAGTTTAGTTTCATTACATAATGCAAACCTTTCCCTACCATTGTCTTCATCTCCTCCTTCCCGCTTCTTTGCTGCCAGAAGTGATGAATCACTGACTTAGCTGGGATTTGGGATTTTGAGTGGGTTTGCAGATGCCTGTGCTGAGAACAGATGAAAAATTGGGAAAAATGAGGTTAAATGTAGCTGTTTAGTCTTTATTGAAGAATTTGTGAGATGGCTTTTGTCGAGGTTCAGTAATTCCACGTAAATTTTGCGCTGTAGAGATGAGCTGAATATTTTTCATCTCTTCTGGTTAGAACGACAGGGTTGAGCACGCTCCTGTTTGTATGGGAAAAGAATTAGGTTAAGATTTAAAAATGAAAATTAAAGAATTTCATAGAGGAGGAAACCTTTTCCATTACACAAAGGCAACTGTAAATCCTGTTAGAGTCAGGTGAAACCTCATCTTTACCTTTTGTTCACATAAACCCATGTGCTGCTTTGATGTTTTCTGTGCACGGCGAAATGTGAATTAGGGAAAGGAAAATTAAAAAAAAATCCACCTCAGATACTCGCAGGTTTTTGTTACCAACTGTCGAGCGTTTCCACTTTGTTCTTCCTTGTGTTTCTGCTCGTCTCAGCCTGTGCTGCTGCTCAGCTAAATATAACCGAGACCATCCTTTAAATGTGGTTTTTTTACCCTTGGGACTGTATCGAGTTTCTTGAGATTGAGCACAGGCAGAACGTTTTCAGATGGCTTTTTGAGAGACTAGAATACAGAAAGCAAACCTTTATACTTGAGATCTGGCGAAAAAGACGTACCCGCACATGTGTAACCACATAAATAGATCCCCCCGTAGAAAAAAATGCGATATATCAGAGATCTCCTCACGGGCGGTGAGGAAATGGTGCCTCGGTGCCCTTGGGGAGGGACCGGCACAACCCGCCCGTCCCTCAGCCTCCCGCCCCAGCTGCCGACAGCCCGCATTACCTCACCCCTGGACTCGGCACTAATCTATTAAAAATGTGCGTTGCATAATAAGATTTTTATCTCGCTCAGAAACCCCGCCGCTTTCTCTCGCCTCACGGCCGGCGGAGCGCGGCCGGCGCTGTAATGGCGGCGCGGCCGGGGGGGCGCGGGCCGCCTCGCGCCGCTGGTTTTGGGGAAAGACGGTGTTCTCTGGGGCAAAGCGGGTGTTTTGGGGGGCAAAACGCTGTGTTTCTGAGGGAAGAGCGGGTGTTTCGGGGGAGACAAGCGGGTGTTTTTGGGGAGAAAGCGGGTGTTTTGGGGGAAAGAGGGAGTTTCGGGGGAAAGAGGGTGTTTCTGAGAGAAAAGAGGGTGTTTTGGGGTGGAAAGCGTGTGTTTCCCCAAAAAACCACTCCCTTTTCCCCGAGAAAGCGGGTGTTTGGGCGTGGGATGGGGGTGTTTTTGGGGGAAAAGCGAGTGTTTTTTTGGGGGGAAAGCGGGTGTTTCTGATGAAAAATAGAGTGTTTCGGGGGGGGGAAAGGTCTGTTTTTTTGGGGGAAAAGCGGGTGTTTCTCGCCGCAGCGTCTCCGCGGGCGGGGGGCGGTTGTTTGTGCTCAGAACCGGTCTGAGCCGGCGGGAGCCGGACCCGCCGCGCCGCCCCCGGGGCGGGGCCGCCCGAACCCCGCGGAAAAACACCGCGATTGCCACAAAAAAACCCCATTTTTAATTAAAATATTATAACAGAACCCCCCCCCCCCCCCATCCCTTAACGCTGCAGCAGCTCTCGCTCCTGCGTGGAGGTTTTCCCTCACACAGCGCAGGGAAGGGAAGCAGCAGCGCCTGTGTCAGAGCCAGCTCTGAGGGAGGAAACCGCCCTCTCTCCCTCTCAACCTTCCAATTTTAGGTTGTTTATTTATTTTGTTTTATTTTATTTTTTTCATGCTCTACCCGCTCTAGAAGTTAAGTACTGGTTTCCCCGCTGGAGGGCTGAACCCCAAAAATCCCCAAAAGGGGTTATTTTGGAGCCTGTCCCCATATCCTACCAGCACCGTTGCCGTGAAAGCACACAATTTCAAAATAAAATAGAAATTTAACATTGTTAGCCCCTATGGGAGAACCCATCCCCCATCTTTTAAATACATTGGCAATAATACTTTGAAATATTATAACCGAGTGGAGTTTTTTTATTATTTTATACGTCGTTTTCTTGGCATGAGCGGCCCAAAAAAGAGTGGACATTTGGCTGCAATTAATACCCCCACCCCTCGCCGCACTCCCAGTAATTGTTGGTAATTGCTGGCTCTAAATGACAAAGCAATTAAGCAGCTTCCTAAATGTTCAGAAGTAGGTGTTTATCTAAATCTGGGCTGTCAGGCTTTGTTTCTGTGTTGGGGCCCAGAAGCTCAACTGCTTTCTCAAAGTGGCGTTTGATTCTTCACAAGCAGAGGAAAAAAAATCATGTCTTTTTTTCAAATTTATTTCAGGAAAGGAGTCTTAAAAATGCATCATGTTAGGGATGGATGAAGTGGAAATTACTCTAGAAAATATATCTTTTGTTTATTACGATAACTATTTTTATAGTCTAAAATGATTTTATTGTTTTGCATTCTCTTAAAGAGATTATTATTTTATTTTTAGTGCTGTAAAGGTTTCTTGCAATGAGATCAGAGTCTTTGATAATGAATATGAGGATTTCTGGCAGCTGAATCCAGATCCTCATGTGAACTTGCCTTTGCTGGAGGAGGAAGACCCACTGTGTGTTAAAAATAACATTTTTAAGTCACCCCTGGACAGCTGCAGGTCTGTGGAAGCTGGTATCTGGTGTGAGATTTGGCGATTTCAGGTCTTCCTAACCTCCTTATTTAGGAATGGTGGGAAAAACCTGAGCTGTATGGAAGGCATTGCTCTCACCAGCGTTGTGGGAGACTTTGGGCTATTCCTTAAATCCGTGGGAGCTGCTAAAAATTGCTGTTTTCCCCAAAGGTCAGGTGCTGTCGGTGGATTGGGTTTGACTTTGGGGTTGTGCGTGCGCGTATTAACAAAATGGTCACTTCTAATTGCATTTTTAAGGCTTTGATTTCCTTCCAAGTATTTTGCTTAATCATCTTGAGTAGGCTGAGGGAAGGAAAGAATTAGCTGAGGTCAGGGAAGTTGAAGCTGCCCGTGTTACTGCTCAGAAGCCGGGCTTAGTCTGAGGGATCCTGGAGGCAGGAAGAAATCTGCCATACACGGAGAGAGCAAGGGGAAATCAAGCCTGAAAAAGCCAAAGAAAACAGGGAAACGTGGGGTGCCTTAGGCTGTGATGGCTCCCTCCCTCTGCATGAGTGGTCCAGATTCTCCTTTCTTTGGGAGAAACACAACCGGGATGTGAATCATCGCTGAAATAGATTAGAGGGATCGGAGCCTGGAAGTGCTTGTCTGCATCGATGTTGGAGTCAGACAGCTCACATGGAGACACACCACAGGCACCAGAGGTGGGGGAGAGCATTCCTGTCCTAAAGACCTTTGGAATAATAGGCGCTTTAATAATTTCTAATGAATATTCACATGATGGGATGAATAGCAAAGGGGGAAGGCTGTATTGAATGCTTCCTGAAAAATACCCGTCATTACGGTGATCAAAGGAGAAATCCAGCCCCCGCCTGGGCTCAACCCTATGGTGTTCCTATTAAAGCCTAGACAGAGCGTCCCTTTGGACTTGCAAATACAGCGATTTGTTGGTTGGGTTTTTTTTCCCCCAAAGAGGGTGTTTCTGGCTCTGCCAGAGGTGTGGATGCAGGAGAACCTTCCCCTTAAAACCTGAGGGCTGGGAGAACAGCTCTCCTTGCAGCGACCTGGCATTAGCCTTAAAAACAACTTAGGTTGTGCTTAAATAAGGTCACAGGGATGGGAATTAATGGTAAATAAGCCTTATTGGGGGAAAAAAATAAAAAATAGTATCATCCCCTAATCTTTGCCCGTTGAATTAACCGTGTACCTGATGGGCTTAGCTTTGCCCTTAACGTCCAGGCATCCTCCCGACGTCGCAAGTGCCCAAACCACTAATGATGGCATCAAGGTTTTAAGTGAAAAAGCTTCTTAGGAGGAGATTAGGGATCCCACTCCAGATCATCAGCTGGTAATGCCACTCAGAGAGGAGGAGGCAGTGCGGCACTGAGTGGAAAATCACAGACTTGGGGAGAGGTGAGGGCTTCAATGTTGTGTGGAGAAATAATTTATGTGCTGGGATGTAGTCCTAATTTTTTAAAACCTTGAAGTAAAGTGGAGTTTCCAAAAGGAGGAAGAATGAAATGTGCACTATGTAGATGCCATGTTAATCAAGTCCTTGCATAATTATTCATTAAGTGCCTAATACAAGAACAAAAATAGCTCTGGCATTAGGAAACAAGACTTCTCTGTGATCCTTCCTTGCAACAGCCCCATAACAAAGGTAGGGAGCTGTTGTTTCATTTCTGGTCCTTCCAACCACGAGTGCTGTCTCCTGTCTGGAAAAGTGAGACGCGGAGCCTTTTAATTCCTTCTCTCTGAGAAATGTCTGGGCTTCCATGTGCAGTTGCTTTATTTAGCTCAAAGTGATGGGTTTGGCTCGAAGACACTCAGAAATCCAGGATGGCAGGAAAAGTACCTTTTGGAGAATCCTTTCTACGAGAGGGAAGTGGTTTTCAGGGCCATCTCATTTCTTCCATGATTGCCTGATATTCTCCATAGATGTCCAGAAATTTTCATCATTTTTATACTTGGGCGAAAATACGAGAACTTCATCAAGCCCTTTAAGAGTCAGGAGTAATTAAGACACATCTCCAGCAGATCCTGGCACTAAGGGCATTCACGTGTTTATTATCTTTCATCCGTTTGAGAGTAGAGAGCTTTTCTAGCGCGATAACGTGTGAAAGAAAGGCGCTGTTCTCCCTGGAAGTGAATTCCCAGGAATGCCGGCACCGAGTCCCCGCAGACAAACAGTGCCAGGCTGGGCTCAGGGAGATGCAAAGTGTCCTACTTACTGTGGCTGCTACAGGTCTGACCTCCTTGGATCATGACACCTCGTTGGGTAAGAGGTTGCTGCAGGATCTCAAACCCTCAAATTATGTAAGATTTACACACTTGCTTTGAAGTTGGTCCCTCCCTTCCATGTTTGTTTACTGCCTGGTGTGTCCTGTTGGATTGTGAAGGATGACTAGTCACAGAAAGGGAGCTGTTGGGTTAGTACAGATTTTCTGTTCCTCTTGGCTTTCTAAACGCGTGTGGAGCTGTGCTTATCCCTGTTCCGGAGTCTGGGAATACGCCGGGACGTCCTGCGCTGGCCGGGGCTTTGCTGGGTGAAGTTTTCAGTTTGTTTGTTTGTTTTTGAGGTGGAGGGAAGGGCAGAAAGGCTGGTTGTGTTGCTGGAGGAGAAACAGAGATGGTATCTAAGTTGTCTCAGGAGTTGATGTTGGGTTTGCTTTTTAATATTCAGTTTCCCTCTGACTTGGAGAAATCACGTGCGTGAAAAGGAAGGTGCTTAATTAATACTGTACGTGTGGCTGCCAGGGTTTGGGGGCTTGAAGCACCAGATCCCATCAGGGAAGCACGCAGGCTTTGCCTGTGGGAATTCCTTGGAGGACTTCTCTTCCATCCTGTCGTCTCCCACTGCTCCTCCTTTCCCAGCTGCTCCCATGTGGTGTGGAGGCCCGGAGCATGCAGGCACTGGATCTAGGGGGGGTGTAAGGTATTGTTTTCTGTATTTTTCCCTACTTTTTCATTTTCCCCACAAGTTAAGTGCTCATCAATGCTTTACAATCCCTGGTCAGTGTGATGGAACCGGGCCAGGCTTTTGGGAAGGAAAATCCCTGAACTTTTGACCATGTGTGGAGATTTAATCACTAAATTGTAACAAACACCATGGAATTAAATTACAATAAGGTACTTTTTCAGAAGTTACTCTTAAGTGACAAACACTGTCATATGATACTGGTTTTCCTGGGTTGGTTTTGTTTTTTTTTAATTTCTAGGCCTGGCATTACTCCCCATAGTTGCTCAACATAAAGACACATTCTTCCCCCCCAACCCTTTATACATTCACCAGGCTGTGGCATTTTACCCGTTCCGTACAAACATTGTCTTTTTTATTTTATTTTCATGACATCAGTATTTTCTGCCCATGTGAAATCTCACAAAAAGTTCTACTTTTAGTTGTATTTTTATTTGCATGTGGGCAGCAAAATGAAGTAATTCCCAAATATAGTCCTAGCCAAGAGATCCATCTGTTCTCTGCATTTTTAAATGGCAAATTAATCCTTAGCATACAACTCATCAAATGTCTTCTCTTCTCTAATGTATGCTGCCTGAGATCACAGAAATGACATTTTTTTCCCAGGCCTTCCATTTTAAGTAGTCCTTTACTCCAGAACAGCAGCTCCCATTCCGGTTCTACAGAGCACTCCTGTGCTTCTTCCAGTCGCTGTCGTTGGTCTAAAAAGGGGCGTGAAAAAAAAAACCAAACCTCAAAAATGATTGTTCCCTTCATCTCTTTGGTGTTTCTTTGAAAGGCTGTAGAAGATTCTATTAGAACCTTAGATCAGAGGGACTATTTTATGATCTAAGATGTAAGAGAATAGAAATTATCTTGGAAAAACACCCTTGATGAATGGATTTATTTCGGATGGAGAACTAGGGTGGCTCTGTCCGTATTCTTTTGGATTTCACTCTTTGGACAATAGTGACCATTTTTAGAAGTGCTAAACTTCCCCAGCATTATCTGCCATAAAGGGAATTTCTATATTAAGCTTTGCAGGCTCCCAAATTTACTTAAGCAGCATTGTAGATCAGCTGTGTATCTTGGCATGCCTTCCGTTGCAACTCCCATCCCAGGAACAATTCTGTTTATAGGAGAGATGCACCACTTCAAAACTGCTCCAAATCAGGAATTTCAACAAATGGTGTTTTGTGTGACGCTAAAAAACCCAGTGCCTCGGCTTGGGAGGAGGAAGAGCTGACAGATAGTGCCAGGTTTGGGTTTTTTTAAGACAAGGTGTGATGCTTTTCGAAAACAGGAAGACAGAATTAATTCTGCAGGGCTGTTTGCTGGGATCTACCAACAGCTTTATGTTAAAAAATAACTGCAGAAATAACCTGGGGGTGAATCAGAGCTGGGGCTTTTTTGTGTTTTAGCATATGTATGAAAAAGACTTTTCTTCTGAAAGATGCCCAGTGCTCAACTCTCAGTTAATGCCAAATGGGTTTAAAATTGTATTTAAAAGTGTTTATTCCCAGGAAATCATTTGACAGGGCTTTTAAGTCAAAGAAGTTACTTTTTATCCCACAAGTAAACGTTTAGTAGCCTACTTGGACACAGTGGTGGTTGAATTTTAAATGGCATTTCACTGTCCTGGCTCCTGGACAGCACTTGGAGTAGAGTTTTGGTGTTTTTTTCCTAAAATGCAGAGTAGGTCCCTTCTTGAAAGCTGTTGTTGTTGAGGAAACTGCCTTTAAATGTTAGGCTTGATCATCTTGGAGCTCTTTTCCAACCTTAATGATTCTGTGTTGCTCTCTTGGTATTTTGAAAAGATTTGGCCTCCCACGAGCCGGGAGATCGAGTTCCTGAGCCTGTTCCCTCGGTGATTCACGGAATGACCTTGGGCAAAGCCCTTGGCTCTTCTTACCTTATTTCTCCCTCTGCAATGCAGGGATGTTAAGACATACCAACCTCCCATGAATCTGGGACTAAAATGGGGGGTTTGTTTAAAGATTTCATGTGCTCTGAGGTGTCATTTGCAAAATACTGGTTTAGATCATCTGCCGACAGCTGGCAAAGGCTGTTGGCTTTCATGGGATTACGCTGCTTTTGGCCAAAGGGTTGAAAGCCATTTTTGTTAGACCGTGGTGGTGAGGTCTGCCCCATGTTTGCTTCTCAAAGCTGCTGTGAGCACAGACTGATCAGTGCTGCTCTTCTTCAGGCACGTCCTGACAGCGCTTGGAATAATTTGGTTGAATCCTGGCACAGCTGGAGGAGGTGGGAACTGGGGGTGGCTGCAGCGGGACTTCTCACCAGGGTTCCTGACCCAGGGCTTCCCTCTGTGAAGGTGATGTTAAACAGAGGCTCTTTGGGCTCTCCCATTCTCACACCCACCCTCTTTCTTCCGTCTTTGCATCGGTGGAAGTTTAATTGTGGGAAAGCTGCGCCGAGGAGCTGCTTTGTACTTCACCCTCAAGGCCTCGATGACTTTAATCTTTCCCAGCGCCGAGCTCCGTCACCGTGGCCATTTGCTGAGAAAGCATTTCCTACGGCTTCCCGGAGCTGCTTTTGGAGCCTGAGTGATCCCACTGTTCCTAGGGAGCATCCATGTTTTACAGAGGCTGGCAGGGCAGGGAACTCCAGCTGCTCCCAAATTCAACACCAAACCCAGCGCTGGGAGCAGGGGTTGAGGAGCATCTTCCCAGCGGTAGGAAGCTGTTGCTGTTGCTGAGTTGGATCTTTGCTCTGTAGATAGGCTGATGTGTTTGTAACCAACACTTTTTTTTTTTTCCCAGGTTAATGTTTTTAATTCTTGGCTGTACAAAGTTCAGGCCCCAGGACAGAGGGACGTAGGTTGAGGAGCGAGGTGGCAACACCAACTGTGAATTGGGCACAGTCTCCTCAGCCAGACAGAGATTAATACAAACATACATATTTTTAGCAATCAGAATGGATTATTTAATGGCAGGGAAGAATTAAAAGGAGCCCAAGGCTGTCTGGAAACTCGGAGGGCATGTGGCTGCAGGGGAAGGTGGTTCTGGGGTGGGAGCAGCCTGGCCTTCTGAGCAACATCTCCATCTTTTCCATGATTCATTCCAGCCTTCATCAAAGATCGGGTGTCAGACGTCAGGATAAAACAACTGACATAAATATATTTATATATATTAATGTATGGCCTGTCACGGAGATGAAAATGGGATGTTTGCCTTGGGGTAAATATATGGTAAATAGTACCTGGAGGCTGTTTCTTCAAAAACTTACTGGTCAGAGACTGAAATAAACTCTGCAAACAGGCTCTGTTAGTTGGCCAGCTAAAGGACACTGAGTTGTGTTGCCTTCCCCTGGCCTTTAAACATCATTTCACTTCATGTCTTTGGATTTAGGATTCCAGCCCAGCAGGAGATCGCTGAAGTCTCCTCTCTGGGCATGGTAAGACAGAAAGAGTTCAGGGAAGGAGGATGTCTTTGTTTCATTAGTCTGCAGTATTTAATGATCTCTTGTCAGAGCAGTAAGTGCTGGTTTTATCTGTTGTGTACTTTTTGTGGCTGTTTGCTGCTTCCACGCAGCAAGTTTGGTCTTTTGCTCCCTCAGTGGATTGTTTAGTAAACTTCAGGGCGTGTGACAGGCACAAACCAAAGTTCTTGGGTGGCAAGTTCTCAGTGGCTTGAACGGGTGCCAGGAATGTCCTGGAGTCACCTCCCGGCGAGCTTTGCTCCGCAGGGACCGAGGGACCGGGGCGATGGGCACAGGGTAATTACACCGAGTGAGTCTGAGCTCTGTGCTCCCCAGCTGCATTTATCCACCCCTGCTCTTCTATCCATGTTTCCAGTGGAAAGGTTTGTTGTGACATGAGGCTCTGTGTGGTTTGTGCGTGGGCTGAGCCCCTTCGCTGCTCACCCACAGTCGGCAAAACACGGCAGTGACTCCTTACCTCTTGATCTCTTCATACAAACCAACCTTAGAGGTTGGGCTGGGTTTTCTGACATCTTCAACTTCAGGTTCAGCAACTCCTTTGAACCAGGAAAAACCCTCAGGTTTGTTTCCGCAGGTGTGAGAAGTGTTTTTTTCCCTTAGGAACACCCTGGTGTGGGACACATCCTGTGTACGGAGCAACTGCCTGCTGCTCACGTGGGTATTTAGGTCAACGTTGGAATCAGCTCCAACAACGAGTTGCTCACCCTGTGCCCAGACCTCTGGAATTTTCATCGTGGTTATTTCTGCCTATGGCAAGGGATTGGAACGAGATGAGCTTTAAGGTCCCTTCCAACCCAAACCCTTCTGGAATCCTGTGATTTCTCCTCGAAATCTCCTCCTTTCTCCTGTGGCAGAACAGCCGTCTGGATTGTTGGAGCAGCCTGGTGGTGTCGGAGTTCTGTGGGAATGGGTTACTGCTGTTCTTCATGAGGAACATGTGATTTGCTGTGCCTTTTTGACGTGCACGTGTGTAGAGAATGGGGGAAATGCTGGTTAAGTACCTTTTTAGGTTCGTGTAATATTTAGCAGCAGGTCAGAAATATCAGCCTGTAATAACCCTGTGCATATATTATTTCAATATATCATTTTCCATCCAGAAGTCAAAGTGTTTCACAGGCAAAGATCCTTTAATACATTGCTGGAACGGAATAAGATGCATTTTTTAAGCTTTTATTTTAAGCAGTTGCCATCAGATTTCTCTGGGTCTTGGCTGACAGCAATCAGGTGTTTTTAATACTTTTTATTCCCAAACAATTCACTGGTACATTCAGGATAAATTAGAGCAATTTTCTAGTATTGTTTTCGCAGGTTGAAAAAAATCTAACTGGCATTTTTTCCCCTTAAAATGTCTGAAGTATCCCAAGGATTTGTGTTTTTTGGATAGAGCTGATCATACAGCACATGGTGTTCTGTGCACAGAGATCATCTACGGTGATTTAACTGGGATCTGGAAAGGGAGGGACAAGGGAAAAAACAAGGGTTCCTGTTGCTTCCGTTCGGAGCTGACTTTGGATTTCCTGACCCGACTTGGGAATGTGCTACTGACATCGACGTGAGAATAACCCGGGGATGGTGCTGCGGGAGCCTGTCCTCAGTAGATCTTTCTAGGAGATAATCTTCACTCGGAGTTTATTCTGACAGGGTGTTGAATCTGAGCTGAGCCAGGCAAAGTTCCTGATTTCAGTTAATTTTGGCAGGGGAAAAAGTGATCACTGCATATTTCTGTAAAAAAAACCCCTGTATCATTTACCAGGTCTAGTGAAACAGTTTCTGAAGGCAGCTACTAAAAAAAAAAATTAAAATCTTAATTTTTACCTTTTTCCCAGCTGAACTTTGGTGTGAAAAATGCAAAGGGTTTGAACCGATTTTAGGTGGCTTTGTTTTTAACTTACTCCAGCAGTCAGGGGTAGAATCATGGAATCACAGAATCATGGAATGGTTTGGGTTGGAAGGACCTTAAAGCCCATCCAGTCCCACCCCTGCCATGGGCAGAGACACCTTCCACTGCTCCAGGTTGCTCCAAGCCCAGTCCAACCTGGCCTTGGACACTTCCAGGGATGGGGCAGCCACAGCTTCTCTGGGCAACAACGGGTTGGTTTTGTTTTGCCATTTTACCTGTTTTTCAAGCTGCAGTTGCAGCTGAGCCTCTGCAGTGTGTTGATGCCTCTCTCTGCTTTGCCCTCCACCACGGCTGCCGTGTTTCCCGCCGTGTTTCCCACTTTGTTTCCTTCTTTGTTTCCCATGGGGAGTCCCCAGCCTGCAGCTGACTCACGGCTCTCAAATCAATGGGCAGAAATGAGAACTGTCCCACATTTGGAACTGGCAGAAGGGTGCAGGCAGGTTGTGAGATCCCTTGATTCAGCTCTCTTGATCCCTCGATTCAGCGCCGCTGCCATTGACGGAATCAGCGGGTCTCCCGTTCCATCGGCGGGTTTGGAGTCTCCCTTTTATCTCCTTTTTGTGGGAACAAAGGGAATGCTGGCTTTGTGTTCTCCTGTGCTTTCATTTGTCATACATAAACGCAGCGTAACTTCGTCGTTACTGAGACCTGCCAACTGTAATTGCTCAAAAATGAGATATTTCTGTGGAAACAAGGAGTGGTTGGTGGGATATCGGGATTTGAAATCTCATTTCTACAGTTATAACTGAGAAAAGGAAAATTCCGTGTGCTAAATCAGCTGCAGGGGACTGAGAGCAGGAGTTGGGCTTAATGATCCTTGTGGGTCCCTTCCAACTCAGGATATTCCATGATTCCATGAAACCAGGTGTATTTTACATCTCAACCCTATTGCTGGATTCCTATGTGGTGAGTCTTTGGGACTCAGCCCATATGGATAAAATTTAGACTAGATTACAAATAGATTTAATCTTGATTTAATCTTGATTAATGGAGAATAGATCCATAGATAAATACTGTAAGTTATGAACAGATTTTATCTTGATTGATGGAAAACAGATACATAAATAGTGCGAGTAAGAACACACACATCCTTATATACTCACAGGCAATTATGGAGTGCAGATAAATATTTTAAAAGGCCTTGTAAACTACACCTGTAGTAAAGAGCATGTGTAAGAGAAGGATTTCATGTCCTTGTTAAAATGGGAACAATCTCCTTTTAGCTCCATTTTTCCATCTCATTTTGCTGACGGTAAAACCAAAAATCTCTATTCTCAATTCCTGTGGTGCCGTGGAGTGAAACTGAGTTTAGGAGTATCTGGGCTGGACAAAAGAGCATCTGAAATCCCGGTGAAATGCTGAAATTATTCCCAAATGATCCCACATCCCCAGGAGAAGAGCAAAGCACCGAGGAGGCGAGGGCAGCCGTGAGCCAGGATGTTGGAGGAGCCGGTTCCCGGCTCCCTCTCGGCGCGGTGTGTGTTGTGACAGCTCAGGAGATTAGTTTTTCGTGCTGGCATTCTGCTCCACTGAGTTTACGGGGATGTGGAAGAGCAGGTTTCCCCATGTTGGGAAAAGGCCATGTGCCAGAGCACGCTCTGGAGAAAATCACCCCTGGTTTAAGGCTGGTGGCGGAAACACAAAATCAAGTAAGAAAGCTGGTTTTGCACCATTTTTCCCCTCCCCAGAACTTATTGATACTTGAAATACTTTCAGGGAGGAGATTATCAGAGCTGTTTGTTTATCCTGTTATATTCCCATGTTAAAATTTCCCTAGCTCGTTCTAAAAGCTTTATGGACCAACTTTTGCCAGAAGAATTTTTAATAACTTATTTTCTGCGCTGGCAACGGGCGGCTGTTTTCAAAATCACTCCCAGGCAAAAGCAAAGCCATATTCTCATTTTAATATTCTGGGAACATGTCCTTGAGCAGCTTTCGGGCTTCAGCTCTGTATATTTTTAAAGCTGAAAAAAGGTTGTGTTTTGCTGCTCGAGACTCCACATAATTCCCTGTCAGATGCTTTATTTTGATTGTGCTGTGAGCTAGAACTGGGTGACACGGCAGCTATAATTAACTCTTCCATCATCCTCCCATTCACAGAACATCAAACCTTTGACTTACTTTTGAATTATTATATCCATGTTTCTTCAATTGGAAAAGTGATGGGGATTTCCCTGAAGAAAGGGGGATTGTTCTTGCAGCCATTTTTTTTTTCCTTTCTAAAAATAGTTTGGAAATAATGACTTTTTCTTTCCTAGAATGTCTCAGAAAGTCTTGCTTTGCTTAGGGATGTGAATCCCTAAAACTTCCTGGGGAAGGGGGAATTTTCAGCATAATCCTGGTTTCCCAAAGTTGGGTGGAATTCAGACTCCTTTGTAGAATTTATCACCCTGTTACACTCCTGTGTCATCACTTGGATGTCTTAGGGTGTCACCCCGAGATAATATTTTTTCCCCAGTGGAATGCTGTGATTTTAAGAGTGTGTTCCATATTTTAAACATCCTCATAAAGAAAAAAACCTAAAAAGAGCCTTTTCCCAATCTAAAGCACTGTTAAAGTAGAAATTCAGTGCTTCCTCTTGCTTGAGAGATACAATGTCAGCACAGTGGAATATTTTAAAGGCTTCAGGAGTGCGGAGTTGGTTGTGATATTGAGCATCAAGGTGTGAGAAGGGAAGATAAAAATGCACACAGGGCAGAGGCTTCTACAGCCCTAAAATCCTGTTTTAGCCTCCCCCAGGGGCTGGTGAACCATGTGGAGCTGCTGCTAGCTTGGGAATTATTGTCAGCTTGTCCCCACACACGTTCTCTGCCCTGTGTTCGTGTGTTTAAAGGCGTTTCTCTGTCCTTTGCCAGTTTATTTCCCAGCAGGAGGCGATGGCTGATGTCACCCCTTGAGATTACTGGGGGCCTGTTCACGTGGGGTTGGGTTTGTTCTCCTCTTCCCAAAATGCTGTAGAGAAGAACTTGAATTTAGTGAGGATTTGAGGTGCTTTAGCAGAAAGGTGGAGGCAGAGGGAGTGGGATAAAGATGAGGGAATTGCTGCATGCTTCACTTCTAGTGATTAAATAATTCATTAATAAAGAGGGCACAAAAGGAGGATGCACAGGTGAGGCAGAAATAAAGGCAGGTCACAAACTGAGCAGAAAAATGAGACTGACGGGGCATCTTGATGGCAGAAGATTCATTGCTGGGAAACACAGGGGATGGGAAGGGAAATGCTATTTATTGTCTAGGAAATGAGGGGTTGGGTGGTGCAGGGCGGGTGAAGGGCTCAGCTTTTCACTCCATTCCTGGCATGGCTTTATTTTCTCTCCTCTCCCAAAGCACCACTGAACTTCCTCCTCCAGGAGGAGGAGAGTGTGGGAAAGGCACCAACGTGTGAAGTGACTCGATGGATGGGAGGGTCGTGACGAGGGTGAGACTGGGAGGAGAGTTTCTTATGTTTATTATTACATCTGCATTTTGGCCCTTTTTTGTTGTGGTTTATTTTGGTCTGGTGTGTTTTTATATCCCCACTGGATTGTTAGTGAGTATTCTGGGACAGAGATTTCCCTTCTACGCCTCCAAATATATTGGGGACAGAGCCCAGGGGCTTTGGGAACGTGCCACAGTGCTCCATTACACCGAGAGGTTCAGGAAGAAAAGCAGGTTTTTTGAATGTTTGAAGGAAAACACAGGCAAAAAAGTAATAGAAGAGCTCACAAAATCAAATCATGGAAATGCTTAGAAGCCTGAAATGGCTTCCCTGAGAAAAGAAATGGAAAAGTTAAGTGGTTTAATGGCAAGAAGGTTTGTAAGAAGCCTATGAAATATTTAAGATAAGAAAAAGATAAACCTGCGTATCATTTTTTCTAATATGACGTGGAGAGGAACATAAAAATTCAATCAAGCAGCGAATTTCGAGACTGGCAGGGTTATTTTAGTACGTGGCACATCTCCCCCCCCCCTCCTGCTTCCAGCCTCCGAGTTGAAATTCCAGCCGAATTTTTTCGAAGGCTGCTCGTGTAATGGAGAACGAGAGTCTCCGGGGTTATGTCAGACAAAATTATTTTTAGTGCAGTTCTGAGCCCTCGTGCCTCGGGGAAGGAATGAGCCACTGAAGCAGGATGACGTGTCCCCACTGGGCAAGTTTAATAACATTATTCTCTGTATTTCTGCCTCTCCTCGAAGCATCCAACGCTCTGCGCCGGCACGAGGCCGCGCGTTAGATCGACTCCCTCTGTGATCTAATATGCAAATCCTCCTCTCTTGTAATTATTGTTTATAAAAGGCGTTCTCGGGGCTGGATTCTTCATACCCTGAAGTTGGAGGTTGAGGCTGAGCCTGGGAATGGCGTTTGCTGGTTTGTAGAGAATCCCAGGATGGTTTGGGTTGGAGGGGACCTTAAAGATCTTCTCATTCCAACCCCTGCCATGGGCAGGGTCGTGAACATCCATATCTACCCAGGCCATTCCTGAGCAGTTGACCGAAAAACTCACCACGATTTTGACACATGAGATCTTTTCAGAATACAGACCCTTTTGGGAAAGATGCCTGAGAGCACAATCATAAGCACAATAATACTTCTCTTCTGCATGTCAGAGCTCTGGGATGGATTTTGAGGCTCCATCAGACCTGTGCATCCTCTCTATGTCTCCAGTCTTCCCACCCAGCTCCCGAGCTGGTCCAACATGGTGTTACACTTCATTAAATCTCCACCGTTGTCGTGGCTCATAACAGGATCTCACCGGCATTTCACCCATATCCTGCTTCCCTGCCTGTCTCCTCTGAGGGCTTTGGAGGAGAATATATGTAGAAAGACACTAAATTCCTGTGAAAAACCAGGCTGTGGTACAGGAATCAGGCACAGGGGGGAGGTTGTAGCCGAGCAGGAGCTCTGATATTTTGCATTTTGAATCAAATACCGATTTCCTCGGTGGCTTTGCCCCTCCGTGGACTCACGTGTGGTTCCGTGCCGTCCCCAGCAGTGACTCCAGCAGCAGCTCCAGCGACGAGTCCCCGGCGCGGTCGGTGCAGTCCACGGCCGTCCCCGCGCCCGCCTCCCAGCTGCTCCCGTCGCTGGAGAAGGATGAGCCCCGGAAAAGTTTTGGGATCAAGGTTCAAAATCTTCCAGTGCGCTCAACAGGTACATGCACTTGGGAAATAGGGGAACCAAGGGATAGGGCTGGTTACGTAACCTGTAGTGAGCCGAGTGACCTGTCGTGACACGGCGGCCACGCGGGGCCTCCGAGGACGGGATTCTCTTCCCGCTTCTGCCTCGGTTCTTGTGTGACAGTGGGAAAATTGCTTAATTAGTGACCATCTGTGAGGAGTCCTGCTGGTCCCAGCTCTGAGTCTTGGGCACTTGGGCAATCCCAGCTCCTGGAGACGGTGCTTTCAAACTGCAGCGGGGGTTTCCCCAGGGAAAAAAATGAAACCATCTCCATTTTTTCATTTAAAACTTGGATTGTTTATTCTCACCCTCTTTCAATTTCTTTTTTAATCCAAAAACTTCAAGGGTTTCTGTTGAAGTTTGAGTGCTTTTGAACACCTCTGAGCATATTTATAAAGGCAGTGGATATTGCTTGGAAAATAATGCAGGAAACCTGTGCTGAGAACAGGAGAGATCCCACAGGAAAGAACAGCCTGGGATCAGTTGTGGAACAGTTGTAACAGGATTCATGGATGCAAAACCACTGACTGATTCAAAATACCTGTTAACCTTGTGAGCAGCACACCTCACATGGTGATTTTCTTCCTGTAGGTTTTATTCCTGTCCTATTCCTTAGAAGGACACGATGCCGAGGTCATTATCCCACAGGTCCCAGACTGTGTGGGCCTGAGTTAGATTCTGCAAAATCTGATGGCTCTGCTTGGTTGTATTTCTGAATTGACTGAACTGAATGCTGTATGACTCCAGTCTCCATTCCAGATGCCTCATCCCAGCTTTGGAAACCTGCTGTACTCAGTATCCCTGTGGGATTATTAATGAAGTATCACTGGTTATTTCCTCTTCACCTACACCTGGGTGTCTGTTAGAAGCAATAACTGTCCACCACCAGCTTCAGTGGTGTAAAGCCTTGTGTCTGTATTTTCTTGGGTTTAAAAATCCAGGCAAAGTGAAAGATTAGCCAGAAACCTGGGGCATTGGCAAAATTAACACCTCAAATTAAAAAAGGGTGAGCACCAAGTTAAACGGAACGAAGTCACATTTCAGAAGGACAGTCAGAGTCTTCATGTCTTTTATGGAGATACTAAGTTGGTAAAGATTGGAGTACTAATGTTTCTTTGCTGATTTAGATACAAGCCTTAAAGATGGACTTTTCCATGAATTCAAGAAGTATGGGAAGGTGACGTCGGTGCAGATCCACGGCGCGTCCGAGGAGCGGTATGGCCTGGTGTTCTTCCGACAGCAGGAGGACCAGGAGAAAGCACTAAATGCCTCCAAAGGAAAACTTTTCTTTGGCATGCAAATTGAAGTCACGGCCTGGATAGGACCAGGTAAGTCCATGCCCTTCTCCCATGGGATATGGGACCGCTCTGGGCATGTTCTGTTGTGAAGGGGCAGCGTAGAAGTACGAGGCACATTTTAGAGAAATACACCAGAATAAATTCAGAGCAAGAGTTCTGATTGCTAAATTCAGATGCTCTTAGGGAGAGAGTCCAGTCCTAAACCTCAGAGAAGGAAACCTGCCATGCTCCCAAACACTGGGATGTGCTGGAAGGAGTGATCTCTCCAGCACGTCTTGGTGGAGCAGAAGCCAGTGGGTGGTGTAAGCACAGCACTGAGCCCTCACAGCCTCGTTGGGTCTCCTTTGAATGGAAACAGCCAATGCTGGCTGCGTTTCTGAGGCTGTGGCAACACAGCCCATGTGAGTGACCAGTGAGAGCTGCAGCCCTGAGCATGTGGTGAAGTTCTCAGTCTGCACTTCAATGGCTTTAAAAATTGAGTCATGAAAACAAACTCCTGCCATGTGCTGTTCTCGCACTGGAAATCATGCAATAAAACACGTTAAGAGTAAATTTTTCAGAGGAGCAGTTGGAGGATGAAGCTCCCTTTCACCTGAGGATGCTCAGATACCTCAGTGGAACATAGAGATTTGAAATCACACATAAATAACAAGTCAGAAATTAAATACTGGGTATTTTTGTCCAAGACGGTGGTTATTCTCATTCAGATCAGGAAGGAGACTTGAGCAAACCAACATGAACTGAACCCACATGAAAAGCACCTCCGGGCATTACAAATTTCTTGCTCTCTTTTATTGTAGAAACAGAAAGTGAGAACGAGTTTCGTCCTTTGGATGAAAGGATAGATGAGTTTCACCCAAAAGCAACGAGAACTCTGTTCATTGGCAACCTGGAGAAAACAACCACCTACCACGACCTTCGCAACATCTTCCAGCGCTTCGGGGGAATAGTGGTATGTGAATTGTGCCCTGGTGGGGTGGCACTGCCCCTCTTCCTGTACAGACCCAGGAGATGCTAAGAAAGGTGGTAAATCATGGTGTCAAAGGTTATTCAGTCTTTCTGTAGTAATCTGAGTTATTCTTCTTGCTGGAATATACCTGAAAGCTTTTTCTTTGCATTCAGAGTTCAGCACATGGATATTGAGGGGTAACTTAGCAGTAAAAACAGTCCTAGAAGTGTTTGCAAGGAATCCCAGAATCACAGTTGGAAGGGACCCACAAGGATCCTTGAGTCCAACTCCTGGCCCTGCACAGGACCATCCCCAAGAAGGATATTGAGCTCTTAGAGAGTGTCCAAAGGAGGCAATGAAGATGGGGAAGGGCCTTGTATTGAAGCCATGTGAGGGCACTGAAGGCACTTGGTGTGTTCAGCTGGAGAAGAGGAGACTGAAGGGAGACCTCACTGCAGTTCCAGCTTCCTGGGCAGGGGCAGAGGAGGGGCAGGGACTGAGCTCTGCTCTGGGGGGACCAGGGACAGGACCCAGGGAATGTCCTGAAGTTGTGCCAGGGCAGGGTCAGGTTGGATCTCAGGCAAAGGTTCTTCCCCCAGAGGCTGGTTGGGCACTGCCCAGGCTCCCCAGGGCAGTGGGCACAGCCCCAAGGCTGCCAGAGCTCCAGGAGTGCTTGGATGATCCTCTGGGACACAGGGTGGGACTCTTGGGGTTGGGCCTGTGCAGGGCCAGGAGTTGGACGATGTCTCTCCTGGTAGCTCAGAGTGTTTGCAGAAGAGCCTGGTGGGCTCTTTGGGATGTGGATGTGCCGGTTGTTGTTTTCATGTTGAATCAGTACAACTGTGTGAATCTTGAGTTTCTTGCTGGAACAGAGGGTTTGGTTGGTGCATGTGGAAGCAGCCCCAGCTCTCAGAGCCCATGCCCAGGCAGAAGGGGAGTGGAGCAGATGGATCAGTGATGGCACGTGGGGAATTTGGGTTTCCAGCTGAGAGGGAGTATCTGGATGAGGCAGAGCAGCAGTCAACCCCCTCTGCTCTGCTCACACCACTTTCTATCAGATCATATCAATGTTGCATTTAAGAGAAATTTTCCAGAAAAGTGGTGTAACTATCCACAGCCAGTTTAATTAATTTTCACAAGGTCATGAAGTGACAGCTCAAGGGGGAATGGCCTTAAGCTGAAGGAGGGCAGGATTAGATGGGATATTGGGAAGGAATTCTTCCCTGTGAGGGTGGGGAGGCCCTGGCACAGGTTGCCCAGAGAAGCTGTGGCTGCCCCATCCCTGGAAGTGTTCAAGGCCAGGTTGGTTGGGGCTTGGAGCAACCTGAGCTAGTGGAAGGTGTCCCTGCCCACGGCAGGGGGTGGGACTGGATGGGCTTTAAGGTCCCTTCCAACCCAAACCATTCTGGGATTCATTCTATGATTCCTGTTGAATCTGAGCTTCAGCAGTGATAGTTCATGCTCTCCCTGGAAGCTGTGGCTGCTTGTGAACGTGCTGTGCCTTGTTCACCTGCTCTGAAGGGTTTTTGTAACCACTGAGGGATCAGTCACACACACCAGGAGCCCCAAACCTACTCCCCCACAAAAGAAAGGGAGTTGTGCTTCCATAAACGATGTGGACAAATATAAACCCCTCATTTTATGATGTCTGGCAGCCCTTGTGCATCCAGCTTGCACTGTATCCTTGACATCAGTGCTGATTTATGAATTCCTGCCATGTCTGTGGCTTAAACCCTTTTGCAGCATTACAGCAGCAGAGCTCTCCTGATAAAGATGCTTATCAGTGGTAGTGTAAATTGGCTTTTGTGTGCCATGCTGCTGCCCTGTCAGCATTGTTAATGGCTCAGAATTGGGCAGCAGCACTGCCTTGCAGTTTCTGGGAAAGCTTGGAAGCTCAGGTGCAGAAGGGACCAGCTTTATAACCTTTTTGAGGGGTAATGAACACAATAATGATATTTTATTTTCCTGTCAGAAGGAATTGCTTGCCCAGGGTGAGTGGTCAAGTATAATTTGTGGTGGTTGCAGTTGTGCTACTTTAGACACTTGGAAGTGTAGTTTGCTATTAGTATTCCACTTAAATCATTAGACTGGGGCTGTAGGAATTTAATAGTTTTGTAAATTTCCCTGTTTACTTCTGTTTTCCCAGATAAAGAGCTCTTGGGTGAGACCATATCAAACTGCTGCCTTGTCCCTAAATTTATTAGCCATGAAATTAGGCTGTCCTGGATGCTGGAACATTTGTGCTCAGATCCGTGTGCAGCTCACAAAGGCAGCTCCTGCTATTCCAACAAATAAAGCCAAACCTTCCAGGTCCTTTTTTCACCTCAGAATGAATCATAATACCATGAGTTTGTTCAGAGGCTTTGGGTACCTTTCCAGTGCTAGTGCTGAGCTCGTTTGTTAACCAAATGTCAGCTTCAGGCTTGCTGGGTTTTTTTAAAAATCAAGGAAAATCAGCATTTATTGGGCTTTGGGAGCCTCTGGCTGCACTTGTGGATGGGCCTGGGGTGGCTTGGGGTCACACAGCAGCAGGAATGGAAGTTGAGGATCTTTTTGCCTTTGCCTGGTTTGAGGGATGAGTCCAGCATCACTCTGTGTTTCTAGGAACAGGATGGATCATGTTTATTTGGAAAAGAAACCCAGCTTGGCTCAGAGACGAGGACTGGAGCAGGTTGTTTTCTCTTGAGCCTTTGCGAGCGAAAATTAATCTGTATTTCTTTGATCCTGAATTGCCTCTTCTTGATACAGAATTAACAGCCTAAAGCTGCTGTTTGTTCATCAGGTCACGCTTAGTTCTGTGGGCTTGGATTTTAAATCTGCCTGATGAAGAGCTTTCCCTTCCTCAATAAGGATTTAGTTTTGAGATGCAACAGAACAGTCTAGTTCTAACTGTCTACTATTGTTTAAATCCTCTGTCTGAAGAAAGTATTAATTAAAGAGCTTTCTGTGCCATGTGTCTCTCCAAAAAAAAAGCCCTCTCGGATGGGATTGACAGTGCTGACTGGGGGTTGTTGTGTTTTGTGTTTGTCCCCAGGACATTGACATTAAGAAGGTGAACGGGGTCCCTCAGTACGCCTTCCTGCAGTACTGTGACATTGCCAGTGTGTGCAAAGCCATTAAGAAGATGGATGGGGAATATCTTGGAAATAACCGGCTCAAGGTAAAGAAATCCTCCCATGGACTGTATCCTCGTTCCTTCCGTTCGCGGCATCGCTCGGCAGCAGCAGGGTTGGTGGGAGCAGGATGGTTTTTAATGTGAGATCAGATCGGAGCATGAGGCTTCCAACCACCACCTAATGGGGATTAATCAGCATCTTTCTCAGCACGGAGCCCCGGGATGGAGCACTCGGAGACTGGCATTCCCTGAGCCTGGCGAGGCTGTGCTGGGAATCCGTCCCGCTCCCCGCCACAGACAGAGCCTGTGGGGCCCCAGAGCTGTCAACCTGTCACTTCCCAGACATTCAAACCCTACAAGAACCAAATGTTGTCAAACACTGTGTTTGTTTAAACATGCAGAATTATTTTCATTAATTGCTCTTTGATTTTTGTCTCGCACCTGCGCGAGACGCTAATTTTAGAAAATCCATACAAACAACAGCTTTCTCCAAATAGCTCTTTAATTAGGGCAGGCTCTGCTCGGGGAGTTTAACCCTTGTACTGATGGAAGTTTTGCCCTCTTGTGTCCAGCTGGGCTTTGGGAAGAGCATGCCCACGAACTGCGTGTGGTTGGACGGGCTCTCCACCAACGTGACGGATCAGTACCTGACCCGACACTTCTGCCGATACGGGCCCGTGGTGAAGGTACGTGCCAGGCTTTGCTGTGTGCTCTGGCCCTGTTACTGTCTTCCTTTCTTCCCATCCTGTCCTTTCAACCCCCACTGTCCAGGGCTTTCTAGCTCAGGTAGAAAAATCCTCTCTGGGGTGGAATTTGGCTGATGTAGAGCAGTTGCTTCTGGGGTTTGAAGGCAACCAAAAATAAGTATTTTGAACGAGCCGAGACACTGAGTATTGGAAACCATTTGTTGCTCTTGTGCAGTACAGTCTCTCCCCAACAAAATTTTTTATATGCTAGTTGGAACAGCAGTCTAATTATGTAGTTGCTCATACTTGCTGATTACATAATTAGACATAACTCTATTTTTTTTCATCAGACCAAAATAACGAGTTTTTAAAAGCAGTTCAACAGACTGGAAAAATTACTTTTTAAAAGCAGTTCATCAGACCAAGGAAAATGACTTTTTAAAAGCAGTCAGGACAGTCATGTTGGAAAGAGCACATGAAAGAAGAGAGGAAGTCAGCGATGGTGCAACGCGTGGCCCGCTGGGGACAGTGCAAGTGATTTATCACGTACTTAAACTTGAGCCTGGGAGTTGTCCTGTGTATTTTTATTGGACATGGATGTGCTTAAAATTAAGCAACGTGTGTGAATCTTCTCAAGATCAAGGTCTTGCCTCCCCAAAGGATTTTTGTGGGTTTGTGTTGCAGCTTTGACTTTTTTTATTGTAGCTGTTGTTGCTTGAATCATAAATTTATGCTGCTAAAGGAAGGGAATATTTGGAAATGGGGTGTTTAGGAAGTGGCAAGTGGTACTGCAGACTGATGAAAAAACTGGTTCCACTTTGGGATTAAATGTTCCCTTTACCTTTTTTCCCCCCTAAAACACATTGAGAATTTTTCAAAAAAAATCTGAAAATACACAAAGAGAAACTACAAAACTCAGTCACTAAAGAAAAAGCATTAAAAGTAAAACACAGAAAAACAAAATAAAGGCATAATATACCTCAAGCCACAATATCCACAATTCAAAGCAGTCCCGTGTCCTTCGATTGTCTCTTCATTCCAATATGCCTCATCAGAAAAGCCTGGAAATTCACCTTGCTAAAAATTATTTCCTTCCTGGTATCCTCATGACTTAGGATTTTGTTGGGACTGACATTAAGTCCTGTGGATGAGGCTCTTATTTGGTTTTTGTTTTGTTTTTTTGTTTTTTACAGGTGGTGTTTGACCGCTTAAAAGGCATGGCCCTGGTTCTCTACAATGAGATTGAATATGCACAAGCAGCTGTAAAAGAGACCAAGGGGAGGAAAATCGGTGGGAATAAAATTAAGGTGTGCAGAATGACCTCCAAACCAAAGCAAAAGAGGCAAAAAAAAAAAAGAGAAGCAAATTGTATTTAGGCCTCCCCCCATAAACACTGGCATTGCAGACTCGAATTCTTAGCGGGACACGTGTCCCTCATACCAAAGGCTTAAATTATATTTTATACTCGGCTTATCAAGATGTCAGGGAATCTTGAAGTGTCACCTATAGAGCCTTTTCCAGTATTCTGCCGTTCGTTTCGCTGAACTTGTCTCTCTGAGCTCCTGAGTGTTGGTGTCTGTGTCCCTGCCTCGTTTACCCCAATCCAAGGCAAACTTTTGGCTGTTTTTGTGTTAAAAAAGGGGAATCTGAGGGTGTGAGTTCCTCCAGGATAACACATGGCTGCATTCCAGCAGCTCCATGCTGATCTCCAGGCTCTGGACCTGGCCAAGGTGACTTGCACGACGTGGTCGTGGGGTACAGCAACCCAAACATGCAGTCGTGGCATGGTTTGGGTTGGAAGGGACCTCAAAGATCATCTTGTCCTTCCTTGCAACAGATTTTTAAAAATAACGAAAAACATTGCTTAAAAAAATACGCAGAAAATACTTTTTTTCCTGGAGCAACAGTTGACATTTGCAGGGATATCTTGGATTTGGGTGAACATGGTGATACCTGTTCCGACTGTCCCATCAGTGCCACTAACTGGGGCTGGGAGGTGTCAGCCAACCCTCTTAGTTACCTTCCTTCTCCTCCTTTCTCCTCTCCTAAAGAGTGGCACTGATGTCACACATGATCTCAGTTATTAAATCCACACTTCACCCAGGGCTGGGAGTTGGATGTCCTGGAGTTCCTAAGCCTGGGGGTTGGATATCTGTCACCTTGAGATGCAGGAAAACGTGTGGTCAGTTAAAAGTTTCATACCTTGTGTGGGTCTTGCTGCTTAATGACTTTGGAATAAGCAACACCCAACATGTCTGGGCTCCACTGCTGGGGTGACACAGGACTGGGCTGATTTAAAAAATAATAGGAACTAGAATGTTAAAAACATTGCAGTATAGGATATACACGTAGTTAAATCCGTTCTAATCCTTAATTTTTGCATTATCTATCCCATTAGCTTCTTAATATTGTCATCCTTGGTTATAAACCACCAATTCTTGGAGTAGCTGGAACAGGGAACTGCAGTTCAGGAGACTTGTTCTGTTCCCTGCTCTATAACCCTGGAAAACCACTGTGGAGTCTGGAATAGATTCGTAATCCTGACCTGCTGCAGCAGTGCCTGGAGATAAAAGGGACTTTGGAACTGTCCTGGCATTAAAAACGTCAATACCACGATAATAATGTGTATTTTTCCTGCTGCTTTGCTGAGCAGAAGCCTCTGGGCTGGCAGCCACAACAACAGAGTAAGGAGGTGGTTACACAGCTCCACTGAGCTGAGAGAGATCTTTATTCCTGGGGATGTACAGGGCCAGAACTGAGAAATCTTTGACTTTTTTATTAAATATTACCCTCATTTTCAGTTCTGCTCCTACCCTCAGCCTAGAGCAGGCAGGGAGATGTTGGCAGAATGGGATGTTCCTGTGACTGAACATGTGGTTTCCCCTTTATTTTTCAGGTGGACTTTGCAAATCGGGAGAGCCAGTTGGCATTTTATCATTCCATGGAGAAAACGGGTCAAGATATCAGAGACTTCTACGAAATGCTGGCAGAAAGGAGGCATGTATCAATATCTTTATTAATTTTTTTTATTTTTCCAACGTCATCTTACACAATCTTCTTACAATCATCATCATCAAACATCTTTTTACTTCTTCGGGCCATAATTCTTAAACAAGCACTCGTTTTTATTCTTTTAACATTATTTTTTTAAGTTTTCCTAACAGCAGTTCAGCATTTTTAAAATGTTTTTTTACCTTTTCACTGTTTTTTTAAAAGAAATTTAGGTTGGCCTAAACTGGGCAGATTAAGGCAGGCAGGATCTCACACATCCAAGTGTAGCTGGTTACTGGAATTCCTACTGAGGTGGAGGTTTCAGCTGTCTGTGTGATCCATATTTTAGTATCCGGTTTCTGTGGTGGGTCACCAGGACACAGCTGGGAGTCGTTCATCACGTCTGAGGAATGCAGAGAGCAGCTTATCTCTAACAGAGCAACGTGTGTGTTGGTGGGTGTAAATATAGTCTGATAAACTCCTGCTGCTCAGCCCTCGAGCACAGAGAAAAATCTGATCCTCCACCTCCCCCTTTTCAGCAGATTAATTTGTTAACTTGAGAAAAGAAGAAAATAGGAGCGAGGCTGCATTTTTGGTTTGTTTTTTGACATGAAATGTGTGTCCTGTGTTGCTACCCCTCAGCAGCAGCTGGAACCACAGTGCACATCCTGCTCACCTTACCCCTGCAGACCTGGCACAGAAACACTCCACATTTTAGGCTTTTTTCGTCCACTGACTAAAAAGCCACCCGTGTTTTGTTGCCTTCATTGTCAGGGCTCTGTTTGCCCAGGAGTCAGCCCGGCATGGAGCCGGTTGTACCTGAGAGCTGGATAAATCCAGTCTTGTTTTGCAGCAAAATAGATCGGTGTGACATAGTGCAAAATGACCAGATTTAAAAGCAAGAAAGGGTTGAAAATTTGGGATTTGCATAACAGAAATACAAGTGTGCCTTCCCCAGGCCTTGCCAGATGTGCCAGCAGTGAGCGTGTCCTCGGAACTACGTGGAATTCAGACAAGAGAAGCGTGTTATTGGATGGTTTTTAGCATGCAGGAGTCAGGTGGGCTCATCATAATCCTGAGCAGAACGTTGATTTCTGGTGTTTGGGTGCACGTTAGTCTGGTTTTTCCTTTTCTGTCACTCTGCTCACGTGGTCACTACAAGATCCTTGGGAATACAGAGTGAGCTCTGCAGTGACTCCTGTAATTCTGCAGCTTCTGGTGCCCCTGCAAGCTCCTCCTTGCAGTGATGCCGGCAACTGCACAAACCACCTCTCAGGGTTGTGGTTAAATAGGACCCAAACAGAGAAAAAAGCATGAAAAACCAAAGAAAATCCCTGATTAATGTTTTTAGCCTCACAACTGCCTTTCACAACATCCCACTTCTCTTGCAGGGTGAGGTTTTTTTCTTCCATGTTTTGTTTCTTTTTCTATTTTGTACGTTTCTTAAAAGGTGGAAGCTGCCAGCTTTTAACATAAAACATAAACTGTGAAACCAAATATGTGGAATCACAGAATCACAGCATAATTAAGGTTGGAAAAGACCTCCAAGATCATCGAGTCCAAGCTGTGCCCCATCCCCACCTTGTCCCCAGCCCAGAGCCCTGAGTGCCACGTCCAGTCGTTCCTTGGACACCTCTGGGGGGAGGGACTCCACCACCTCCCTGGGCAGCCCCTGCCAATGTTTAATCACCCTTTCCATGAAGAAATTCCTCCTGATGTCCAACCTGACCCTCCCCTGGCACAGCTGGAGGCTGTTTCCTCTTGTCCTGTCACTCATTGCCTGGGAGCAGAGCCCGACCTCCCCGGGTGCAAAACAGTATGTAATGGTGGGGGTTTGGAGCTCCAGCTTTGTGCCACCTCCCTGCAATGTTTAGTGTTATAAATGACTTATTTTTGCCCTTTGGAGGTATTGAGATAACGACATTAATTGCTTGACTTACTTTGCTGAATGAATTCACCTGATCTCATAAACAACCTGATATTTGTTGACTTGGGTTTACTGTAAATAGGCAGCGCCAGCAAGTCACATGCAGCACAAGAGCTAATTTTGGAATTAGGGGATCACTTACAGGGCTTAGGGTTTTTAAAGAAATCTTACTGCCACTTTACTGCTTAGTAACAGAGAGATTCCACCCTTGAATTTTGATTTGCCTCATGTTTTCAGAGGTAGATCTCGGGTTCTGAAGATGGGGTGTCTTCACCCTGCCCAGCCCATGCATGGGTCGGTTTTACCTTCATTTCATGCAAGGTTTGAATTTGACAAAAATGAAGGAGTGAGGGTGCTGAAACAATACTTCAGGGAGCTGTTATGAAATGACCAATTAACTGCATTTGGTGTTTGATAAGTTAACAAAGTGTTTAGTCCACTGCACAGGAGAGGGTGGACAAGGAGAAGTGGTTGGTGAGGAAGGGAAAACTGGAAAAAATAGAAAAGGAGGAAACCAATTCATTGCTAAATCTCTGTGTGCAGCTGCCTTGATGCACCTAGGAAAAAAGATCCTAAAATGATTCCCTTACATGTGGCTGTGACACTTGAAGACATGGTTTGATGGTGAACATGGTGGTAGTGCTGGTGGGTTGACAGTTGGACTTGGTGATCTTAAAGCTCTTTTCCAACCTTAATGATTCCATGATCTTTAAGGTTCCTTCCAACCCAAACCATTCTCTCACCTAGGAAAGATGGTGGTAACACAGCATGTTGGCTGAGGAGGAGAACTAGAATCTGTTTATTTTTATGTTTAGCAGAGACGAACGAAGAGGATCCTACGAATACGCCCCTGATCGTACTTACTACGAGACTGTTCGGACCCCAGGGACGTATCCCGAAGATCCTCGGCGAGAATACCCGGCCCGGGGCAGGGAATTCTACGCTGAGTGGGATCCCTACCAAGGAGACTACTATGACCCACGATACTATGACGACCCGCGCGAGTACAGGGATTACCGGGGCGATCCCTACGAGCAGGACATCCGGGAGTACAGTTACAGACAACGGGAGAGAGAGAGGGAGAGGGAACGGTTCGAATCCGATCGGGACAGAGACCACGAGCGGAGACCGATTGAGCGGAGCCAGAGCCCGACGCACTCGCGGCGCCCGCAGAGCCCCGGAGCGTCCCCCTCGCAGTCGGAGCGGCTGCAGAGCGACTCGGAGAGGAGGATTTACAGCAGGTCATCGGATCGCAGCGGCAGCTGCAGCTCCCTGTCCCCTCCACGCTACGACAAGCTCGACAAGGCCCGCGTGGAACGGTACGCAAAAAACGAGAAGGCGGAGAAGGAGCGCGTGTTCGAGCAGGAGAGGGTGGACAAGGAGAAGCGCTTGGTGAGGAAGGAAAAGCCGGAAAAAATTGAAAAGGAGAAAATGGATAAGCAAAAACGAAAAGCGAAAATCCATTCACCCAGCTCCCAGTCCTCGGAAACGGATCAGGAGAATGAGAGAGAGCCTAGCCCAGAAAAACTGAAGGGCAACAGTAAACAAAGCAAAGAGAGGGGTGACAAAGAAGGGACGGCGAAAAACCGCCTGGAACTGATGCCCTGCGTTGTGCTGACCCGCGTGAAGGAAAAGGAAGGGAAGGTTATCGATCAACCCACGCTGGAGAAACTGAGAGCAAAGCTTGATAATGACACTCTGAAATCCCCACTGCTCGAACAGAAAACCCAGACATCCCAGGCTGAGCAAGCCAAGTCTGAGCAGTCTAAACTGGAACCCGTCAGAACCAAGGTACAGAAGGAGAAAGCCCTTGCCAGTCACATCGAAGTGGTGGATAAGGAGGGAAAAATGAAACCCAAAAAGCACTTGAAGACAGAGCAAACTTCTGAGGGGGCCAACACGGTTGATTTAGACAAGCTGGAGGCTCGTAAAAGGCGTTTTGCTGATGCGAATCCGAAGCCTGACAGGCAAAAGCTGGATGTCAAACGGAGCAGCCAGGATGAGGAGGATGCACGCATGGTCTTGAAAAAGCAGCTCGATGCGACGGCATCGTCCAGAGAAGCGCCGATGTTAAGGGAAGGAGAGTTGGAGAGGAAACCGCTGAGGAAGGAGATGCTTAAAAGGGAATCTAAAAAGCTCAAACTGGAAAGACTTATTCCTGTTACTAGTCCCAAAGAAATTCAGGACACTCTTAATGTCGGTGGGATTGGCATGCGTCCCACCCTGGATATGCAGACGAGGCTGATGGAGGCACCTGATGAATCCGTGGAAGTTCAGGAACTCCCATCTAAAAAACTGAACCCAATGAAACCCCAGCATAAACAGGTCCAGTTGCTGGACGAACAGGGAACAGAGAGAGAGGACACAAGGAAGAATTACTCCAGTCTTCCTGAAGAAACACCAGACCATAAACTTGGCCAAGAGAAACCTCAGTCAGCTGACACGGAGGAGAAAATCGGCATCGACATTGACCACACACAGAGCTACCGGAAACAAATGGAGCAAAGCCGCAGGTTGAAACAGCAGCTGGAAATGGAGATCGCGAAATCGGAGAAGTTTGGCAGCCCAAAGAAAGATGTGGATGAATATGAAAGGCGTAGCCTGGTCCACGAGGTAGGAAAACCTCCACAAGACGTCACCGATGACTCTCCACCGAGTAAAAAGAAAAAGACTGACCAGTTTGACTTTGAAATTAGCACTAAAAGAGAGAGGAACTACAGAAGTTCTCGTCAGGTGAGTGAGGACTCAGAAAGGATGTCCTGTTCCCCGAGCATCAGGCACTTCCCATTCCATGAGGATGACGACACACTCGATTCTCCAAGGCTAATGCCATTAAAGGAAACCAAAGAGTCACCTAAAATAGAAGAAAAGGGTCTTTCATACTCAAACATGACTGTGAGGGAGGACTCGCTGAAATTCAATCCTTATGATTCCAGCAGAAGGGAGCAGATGGCAGAAATGGCTAAAATAAAACTCTCCGTGCTGAGTTCTGAGGAAGACTCAAGCAGGTGGGAAACCCAGGTGAAGCAGGAGCCTGGGAGAGTCGACATCAGCTTTCCAAGCAGCATCGTCAAAAGAGACAGCATCCGGAAACGGTCTGTCCGGGACCTGGAGCCTGGGGAGGTGCCTTCGGATTCGGATGACGATGGTGAAAACAAACCCCATTCCCCAAAAGCCTCGTCCTTGTTAGAGAGTTCCAGGTTGTCTTTTTTATTAAGGGACAGAGAGGAGAAGTTACGTGAAAGAGAGGAAAGACTGTCCAGTTCCTTAGAAAGAAACAAATTTTACTCTTTTGCATTGGACAAGACAATCACACCAGACACAAAGGCCTTGCTCGAAAGAGCTAAATCCCTCTCTTCATCCAGAGAGGAAAACTGGTCCTTTCTAGACTGGGATTCAAGGTTTGCTAGTTTCAGAAACAATAAAGACAAAGAGAAGGTTGACTCGGCTCCAAGACCTATTCCATCTTGGTACATGAAAAAGAAAAAAATCAGAACAGATTCTGAAGGCGGAAAACTGGATGATAAGAAAGAAGATCATAAAGAGGAAGAACAAGAGCGGCAGGAACTGTTCGCATCTCGGTTTTTGCACAGTTCAATCTTTGAGCAGGACTCCAAGCGCCTGCAGCATTTAGAGAGGAAAGATGATGATCTGGACTTCATCTCTGGAAGGTTGTATGGGAGACAGTCCTCCTCCGACGGAACGAACAGCGCGGCTGATTTGGTGCAAGAGCCGGTGGTTCTCTTCCATAGCAGGTTTGTTGAGCTGACACGAATGCAGCAGAAAGAAAAGGAGAAGGATCAGAAACCAAAGGAAGTGGAAAAACAGGAAGATAAAGAAAACTGTCCGAAAACACCAGAAACGGTTCCTGATAGTAAAGAACCAGAACATAAAACTTCCTCTGTAGGTCCCTCGTCGGTCACTGTGCTGCCACAGGAACCAGCTCCGATCGCTCCCGAGAAGGTAGCGAGCGAAAAGGTCCTGGTGGAACCACCTTCTGTCAAAGAAGAGAAACCTTCTGAACCTGCTGCTGCAGCAGAGGAACAAAAACCTTTTCCTGAACTTGCTGCTCCTGTCAAAATGGAACCTCCTGAGCAAACGGAACCTCTGCCGGTTGTAGAAGCGAGTAAAGAAGTTGTTGCTACGACCCTGGCGCCGGAGGAAGATGCTGTGGCAACAGAGCATCCTTCATACTTGGATACCAAACCTCCTACTCCTGGGGCTTCGTTTTCTGATGCAGACATCAGTGTAGATCCAGAACCTGATGCTGCCCAGCTGCTTCCTCCTGCACCCAAGCTGGTTCAGAAGTCAGATGAGGCTGTGGAACCTAAAGAGGAAAATCCTCCACCTTCTGCCAACACTGATGCTGGCGTGAGTCAAAAAGTGGAGGCAGCTGCTGAGGTCCTGCCGCCTGTTTCTGACAATGATATGGAAGTGGAACCTCCAGTAGTTGTTAAAGATAAGAAATCCTACAAGAGTAAACGCTCCAAGACACCCGTGCAGTCAGCTGCAGCCAGTGTCACGGAAAAGCCCGTCACGAGGAAGAGCGAAAGAATTGACCGTGAAAAGCTGAAAAGGTCGAGCTCTCCTCGTGGGGAGACCCAGAAACTGTCTGAATTGAAAGTGGAGGCAGAGAAGGTTTCAAGGAATGCTGCTAAATCCCCGAGTTCTGCTGTAGAGCCGGAAAACGTGGAGCCGAGCCTGCCGATAGGCCGGACCAGGCGCAGAAATGTGAGGTCAGTCTACGCTACCACAGGGGACAATGAAGGCCCATCTCCAGTGAAGGACTCCATGGAGGTCACTAGATCCACCAGGAAGAGAGGGGAAAAGGAACCACAGGAAACAGTAACAACTGTTCCCACGACCCCGAGGCGGGGAAGACCTCCTAAAACCCGCCGTAAGCCGGAGGAGGACATCTCTCCAATAAAGACTGAACCGGTACAGCAAGAGGTGGAGGAGGCTGAAACTAAAGATGCCGTGGAAGCTCCTAAGCCTGCAGAGGGTTGGAGGTCCCCTAGATCCCAGAAGCTCACACACAGTCACTCATCAGCTGCTACCAGCCAACAAGGGAAGAAAGGGAAGAATGAACCGAAAGCCGATACCACGGCTGAGTCTGAAGATGCTGCTGAAAGAAGCAGTCAGGAATTGAGCATTGCAGACAACAGCAATAAAGCTAAAGCTACTGAGAAAGAGCCGGCAGCGAACGAGCCGAAACGGGATCGGAAAGAACTGGATGTGGAGAAAAACCAGCTCGAAATCCCCACGGTTGAGATCATTGAGAAGAAGCCAGTGCCAGAAAAGGTTACGAAATCCAAAAGGGGAAGGTACAAAAATACCAAAACTGTCGTCGATAAAGCATCCATGTGTCTCAAAAACGTGGAAATACGCCTGAACGTGGACGAAGTCAAGGGTGCCTTGCGACCCACCGAGGAGGAGGCAGAGCCGGTGGCGGTGTCGCCGCCCAAGATGAAGAGCCCCCCAAAAGAGGACATCTTGCCACCCCACTTCGCTAAGAACGAGGTAGAAGATTCATTCCCGGAAATGGAGAAGGAGGTGACGCGGGAACCCAAGCAGTCCCCCGAGGCTGCCCAGTTGGCAAAGCAGATTGAACTCGAGCAGGCAGTGGAGAATATTGCAAAACTCACCGAAACTCCTCCAACGATTGCTGCCTACAAAGACCCAACAGCAGATGTGCCTGAAGTCCGTCAGGAGGAGGAGGCAGATAAACCCGCGCACCAGGCGAGTGAAACGGAGCTGGCAGCAGCCATCGGCTCCATCATCAATGACATTTCTGGGGAGACTGAAAGCTTCCCTGCACCCCCGACGTATCCTGCTGAATCAGAAGCCGAAATCCCCACAGAACCCTTGGTGTTACCATCACCTCGGGAGGAGATGGAACCTGAGACAGATCAGGCAGTGAACAATATCCTGGAAACTGAGGCGGCCGTCGAGCCTGCAGTGCAGCCGGTGCCCGGCTCTGTCCCGTTGGAGACGGAGAGCAAGGAGTCCGAAGTCAGCTTCAGCGAATCTTCCAACTCTGCTCAGGAGGCCGAGACCTTGCAGGAGGCTGAAGTTGCTCGGAAGGAAAAGGGCCGTCAGAAAACCTCACGGCAGAGACGCAAGAAGAGCACGAGCAGGAAGGGCGACGCCACCGAGGTCAACGCCTTTGAGCCAGAGAGGGTGCAGAGCAAGTCACCCCCTGCCAACGAGGTAAAGGCAAAACCTGAGGAAGCCTTAAAGGAGGAAAAACAAATTAAACCCTCAACATCCGTGGAGCCAAGTGCTTCTGACACCACCAAGGCTGTGGCCGTTGACGTCGTTGCTGCCCATGAGGCTGTCGCTGAGAGTGGCACCTCTCCGAAAGCACCTGCTCCGGCTCCTCTGGACCTGGGCAGCCCGCCAGTTCCGCTCGATGAGGGGAGTCAGAGCGGGTTCAAGATCCGGTCACCCCTGGAGAACACTCCTATCACGCCGCCGAGCGCCCCGAATGCAGCCCTTCCTGCCGTCCCCACGGCAGTGGCCAAGCTGCCCACCCCGGTGCCCTCCGCCATCGTCACCCTTCACTCTGGCACTGCCAAGGTGCCGGAGTGGATGGTCAGGCATGAGGAACCCCGCGCCCGTTCCACGCCCCCACCCGCTCTCCCACCGGACACAAAGGCGTCGGATATTGACACAAACTCCAGCACTTTGAGGAAGATACTTATGGAGCCCAAATACGTCTCGGCGACGAGCATAACCTCCACGCACGTGACAACAACGCACGCCGAGCCGGTGAGCGCGCCATGTCTGGAGGAGACACCTCTCCACCCCACCGTGGAGGCCATCAAGGCGGTTTCGGAGGAGAAGCCGGCAGTTCCCATCACCAACGCCTTGGACCCACCGGTGGCTGAAGCGCCGGTGTTCAGCGAGAAGGAGAAGATCAGCACTGTGATTGCTCCCAAAGCCACTTCTGTCATCAGCAGGATGCCCCACAGTGTGGATCTGGAGGAGGCTCCCAGGATTACCTTGGTGAAACAAGCTCCCCAAACCCAGACCTGCCTTGTCAACGCTCCCTCACCGAAATTCAAGCAGAGGTCGAGCACAAATGATAACAGCAGGTTCCATCCAGGATCGATGTCTATTATCGAGGAGAGGCCTGTGGAGACCGGGTCCAGCCCGGGGCTGCGAGTGAACACCTCGGAAGGCGTGGTGCTCCTGAGTTACTCGGGGCAGAAGACGGAAGGCCCGCAGCGAATCAGTGCCAAGATCAGCCAGATTCCCCCAGCCAGCGCCGTGGACATCGAGTTCCAGCAGTCCGTGTCCAAGTCTCAGATTAAACAGGAGCCCATCACGCCATCTCAGCCGGCACCAAAAGGCTCCCAGACCTCGGCGGGCTATGGGACTGTTTCCACCCATTCTTCGCTGGTACTCGGAACGCAGCCCTACAACACGTCGCCCGTCATCTCCTCCGTGAAGCAGGAGCGCGCCGCGCTGGACAAGTCAGACTCATCCCACCTCGCTGTCCAGACTCCGGCGTCGCAGCCCGGCAAGGTCCTGACGCAGACGGTCAACACTCCACCTGTACTGGTCCATAACCAGATGGTCGTGAACAAAAAACTGTCCGACCCAGCTGCTCTGAAAGTGGAGACCAAGACTCTGCAACCCTCCAACTTGAGTCCCGGAGTGAGTCCTCACCACTCTTCCCTCTCTGGGAAGATGCATTCGGAAGCGAACCACGTCAGCTCGGGACCCAGCACCCCGACTGACCGGGCCATCTCCCACCTGGGGGTCGCCAAGCAGGAGCCGCACTCGCCGCGCACCAGCGGGCACTCGCCGTCGCCGTTCCCCCGGGCCTGTCATCCCGGCAGTACCTCGTCTCCGGCTCTATCCAGCAGTACCCCGGTGATGCTGGCGCCAGGAATTCCCGTTCCTCAGTACATCTCCAGCATGCATCCTGAGCAATCTGTTATCATGCCCCCTCACAGCGTAACACAGACTGTGTCCCTGGGCCATCTGTCCCAAGGTGAGGTGAGGATGAACACCCCTCCTCTCTCCGGCATCCCGTACGGAATCCGCCCGGAAGCGCTCCACTCGCCCCGTGCTGCTCTGCAGCCCCAGATGGAGATCAAACCTCAGCGATCCAGCACGCCCCAGCCAGCCCCCATCCGGGACATCGTCATGCCCCCGCTGTCCTCCCAGCACCCCCCCGAGGAGGAGCTGCACTTCCACCACTCGGCCGTGTGCCGGGGCCCGGCGCCGGTGCAGTCGGACGTGCTGGTGATGCAGCCGGATTACCGCATGCACCCCACCAGCATCCGGCTGGACCAGTACAACGTGCCCCGGGACGTCAGGATGATCATGCACCCGCACATGGCCGCCGTGGGCGAGCACCACTCAGAAACGCGGCAGTCCCGGACGCCCGAAGGGGCCGGGAAAACTCCCCCCGTCAGTAAGACCCCGCAGCCTGGGAAAGAGACTCCCAAATCCTCCGAAGGCAAGGTGGCCCACTCTCCTCACAGCGAACCCCGGCTCCTGAGCGTGCCCTCGGGCAGCCAACTGCCCGGGCTGCCCCTGACACAGCCGGTGGTGGTCCCACACGGGGTGCAGATCATGCATCCCGCCGGCAGCTCCTTCCACGATTACCGCTCTGTGTACGGCGACATGAGGAATTACCACACGGCGGCACAGCTCGGGCACCCGCAGTTCCCCGGCGCCTCGCCCATCGGGCTGCCCTCCCGCAGCATGACCCCCTCTCAGGTGAGAAATAAATCCCTTTCTCCTTCTCCCTGGAGTCTGGAGCTCGATTCTCCTTGGAATCTGGAGCATTCTGAGCTAACTGTGGCTGTGACACAGCTCTGTGGTCATAAGAGCTGAGCTTAACTCTCCATGGTTGGTCTTCAGGGTCTGCTTAAGTTCACCATACAAGAGGAACTGGGTTTTTCGGGAAATGGGGTTCAAACACTGCTCAGCATCAGAGGAAGCTGAGACATGCCATTTCCTTAACTACTCTGGGTCTCAAGGCAGGAGGTGGGAAGCTGCCTGCGGGTTTCTGGACGTAGAGCTGTCAGGAGAATTGTCAGCACCGAGGTGCTGCTTAGGTCAGGCATCCTCAGGCGGATGGCGAGGCTAAGGATGGGCTTGGAGCAGAATTCAGGGGGTGGGATTTCAGCTCAAGTGGACTTGGAAGTGGAGGACAGGCCCAGGTACCACCACAGCAGAGCTGTGGTGTGGAGACACATCTCCACCTAGAATGTGATGATGTCCTGGCAGCCTTATTGTTAAATTAATGAGATCTGATACACCCACAGCCTAAAATCTTTCTTTTTTTCCCCCTCCTGCTTCCCAGGGTCTGCCAGAGGGCGAGCACTCGCACCCCAGCCAGCCAGTCCGCAGCAAGACTCCTCAGATCCCGCAGGATCCCAAGGGCCCTCCGGCAGCGGGGCCGGAGCAGAGTCACCACCCCACCGTGAACAGACACGCGGCACAGATGGACCCTCACGTCCACCTCCAGAGGGCCCAGGGGGACACGGGCCAGACCTCCTACCCCTCACCTGTCGCCGTCTCCATGAAACAGGAGCTTCCGTCGCCGCACCAGCCCCAGGCGGTTCCCAAGCAATCCATGTTTATCCCCACGACGTCGGGGCCGCCCCTGAGCCGCCCGGAGCCCCAGGCCGGCCTCAAACAGGAGCCGTCGCCTCACCCCGTGTCGCAGAGACCTGTGGACATGGTCCAGCTCCTCACAGTGAGTGTCCATCCGTCACCTCCTCCCGGCCGAGCAGCCTCGTGCGGCTCGTCCAGGGAGGAATCACGAGGTTCTGTCTCACCCACGGCACCAAACCTGACCTGTCTTGCATCAAATGCTTCATCTGTCTGGTTTTTGGGCTGGTCTGTCCCCGCTGGTTTTTACCCGTGTCACTGTTCCCAGTCAGTTTTACAGTCAGCTGTTTCCTGGAAAGATTTTCCTCATGGGCAGGGAAGAGTGATGGTGTATTTAATTTCACTGAAAAAGGCTTCTTCCAAGCCTAGAAAATGAGGAAGAGGAGGGAGACAGGAACAGGCACTGATGAGGAACCAAGAGTTGTGTCCAGCACCAAATATCTCCCATATAACCTCAAGCTACTCTTCTTCTGTTTTTTCTCAATTTTTCCATTTGTAAAAGAGAAAAGAGCATTTGGCAACAGCCTCGTGCTGAGTGGGAGACTGAGGGATTGTGATGACGGGATCCACCCAGGCAGCTTGGCCAGCTGGAAGGAAAGGGACTGAATTCCTGGTTTAGCAGGATTTAAACCAAGGCTGACGTGTAGAGGAATGATCAGGTGTTACATAAAGCTCCGATGGAAGATCGGAGGCAGCTGAGCAGCTCAGACGGGATTTCGGATCCTCCTCTCCATCCTTTGTGTGTAATACTCCTTCTCTCTCTCTTCCCAGAAATACCCCATTGTCTGGCAGGGCCTCTTGGCCCTCAAGAACGACACGGCCGCTGTCCAGCTCCACTTTGTGTCCGGGAACAACGTCCTGGCTCACCGGTCGCTGCCGGCACCGGAGGGGGGGCCCCCGCTGCGGATCGCGCAGCGCATGCGGCTCGAGGCCTCCCAGCTCGAGGGGGTCGCACGGAGGATGATGGTGAGGGCAGGGATGGGGCAGGCACGTGTGCTTGGGAAGAGCTGAGAACTGGGCGGGTCTCACCAGCTGCAGGACTGAAAACCACAAAATTCAGCTGCTGTCACGTTGTTTTCTCCACCCAGAGGGTGGTTGGCACTGACCAGGCTCCCCAGGGCAGTGCCACGGCCCCAAAGGCTGCCAGAGCTCCAGGAGAGTTTGGACAACGCTCTGAGGGACGGGGGGGATTGTTGGGGTGTCTGGGCAGGGCCAGGGGTTGGATCCATGATCCCTGGGGGTCCCTTCCAGCTCAGGACATGCTGTGATTCTATTTTGGGATTCTGGTAATAGCACTGGGATTCCTTCATCCCAGAGCGTGTGTAACAAGGATTGCAAGTGGTGAGCAATAGCTCTTACTCTGCATTTATGGAAAAAGGAATGGTGGAGTTGGGAAACCTTTGAAGTCACTCATCCCTCAGCCCTGGGACAAATTCCTGCTGGCTCCAGTGTGTCTGAGAAAGGTGGAACGTGGAGTTCGGGTGGCCATGGAAATGCATTTTCAGTCCTTTTCACCATCTCCTGGTGTGTTGAAATCACAGAATCCCAGAATGGTTTGGGTTGGAGAGACCTTAAAGCTCATCCCATTCCACCCCAGCCATGGGCAGGGACACCTCCCACTGTCCCAGGTTGCTCCAAGTCCCGTCCAACCTGGCCTTGGACACTTCCAGGGATGGGGCAGCCACAGCTTCTCTGGGGAACAAATTGTAACATCAGGGACTTTAAAGGCAGGATTTTCCCCCCAGCTAGGGGGTGTATGGCAGGAAGACACGTGTCCATCCACCATCTAACCCATCCCGTGTCCTCCCCGGCAGGTGGAGAGCGATTACTGCCTGCTGCTGGCCCTGCCCTGCGGCCGCGACCAGGAGGACGTGGTCAGTCAGACCGAGTCGCTCAAGGCTGCCTTCATCAGTTACCTGCAGGCCAAACAGGCTGCAGGGATCATCAACGTCCCCAACCCCGGCTCCAACCAGGTACTGGCACAGAAGCCCCTGGAACACCAGGGATTAACCAACCAATCCACAGCGTCTGTCCGTCCATCCGTCCTTCCCCCACGGCTTCGCTCAGGGTTCTGCTTGAGCTGCCTGTTGGTAGCAGTGAACCCCCCCCGTTTACATCCCCAGTCAAACACAGCAATGGAACTGATAAAATCACTGAAAACCAACCCCAAAGCCACAAAGAAAACCCCAAATGTATGTTTGGTTTGTCCCAGCCCAGCACCTTGGGATGAAAACCATCAGTTTGTTCCCAGCCCAACGTCTTGGGATGAAAACCATTGGTTTGTCCCAGCCCAACATCTTGGGATGAAAACCAACCAAACCCCTTTTCCACCTCTTTATCTCTGAAGTAGAGTCCTTGTTTCTTCCCCATATCCTGATTCTTCCAGGACACCTGCTGTTTTCTTGGGAAACACGTTTGGGTTTGGTGCTGTGGAGTGTTTATTCCCAGTGTGTTGCTGCACTGAATCAAATTTAAGCTGTGTGTGTAATTTAATTCTGGGTGTAAAGAACCCAGAATGAGCTGTCAGCGCTCGGAGCAACCACTGAAATAATTAATTATTTGGAATCTTTCTCCCTTTCCCACTAAAATCAACCAGCTCTCACATCTTACATGTGGAAAACTCCCCACCTGGGAAACCACACTTGTGTCTTCTGTTTTATACAAAATCGAGGAGCCTTTAAACACCAAAAAAAAATCACCTGAATGTCCCGGTTTTAAACATTTTAGGCCTGGCTTTAGGATTGGCTCTAATCCGAGGTTTTTTCCCCTCCCCTCAGCCTGCCTACGTTCTGCAGATCTTCCCACCCTGCGAATTTTCGGAAAGCCACCTGTCCCGCCTCGCCCCGGACCTCCTCGCCAGCATCTCCAACATCTCTCCTCACCTCATGATTGTCATCGCGTCGGTATGAGCTGTTTACCAGTTACTGACTTTTTATTATTTTAATTTTTTATTTTTATTTTTATTTTTTAATTTTTATCCAAGGCCCTGCAGCAAAAAAAAAAAAAAAAAATTACCAAAAAAAAAAAACCAACAGCCCACAACAACAACAACAAAAAAATTAATTTTCAAATCAAAACTAAATCAAAAGAAGGAGAGAGAAGGTTATGAAACACGAAAAATGCTGCCAGAAACCAGCCTCCTGCCCGACCGGCCTCGATCAAACCGTATGTTTACATGTTGCTTTAGCTTATGGACAACTGATGCACTCAGCAGGTGGACTGGGCTTGGGTTCCTGTGCCTCCTTTTTGGGGAAAAATACAAAAAAACCCACGAAAAAAAAACACAAAAAAAAAAAAAGAAAAAAAGAAAAGGATGGCTTATTTTTTTTAACAAAAAAAAAAAGAAAAAAAATGAAAAAAGAACCTGAACTGCCTTTGCACTAAATTAGTGACTCGGACTTTGCACAGTTGGAGACGCTGTGACGTTCTGGATGTCTTGACACACATTGAGCTGCGTGGACGTTCCGCAGGGACTCTGCTGACATTTGTGGGTCAAGGAGCATTTCACACAGGCATTTTTTATTTTATTGGTTGTTTCATTGTTTTTTGGGTTTTTTTTTTCTTCTTTTGGTTTTTTTGATTTTTCTTTTCTTTTTGGGGTTATTTTGTCCGGATGTTGAACCCTCCTCTTCCTCCACCTGCCCCTGCTGCAGCCGTCTTCTCTTCATCTGGGATGTACAGTTTACACTGAAAAAGCAAGAAAATACAAAGCAAACAAAAAAAAAATAAAAACACAAAAGGGAGAGCTTTTTTTCCTTCCTGGTGGGATATGCAGAACTCAGTGGGTGTGTGTATATATAAATATATATATAATATATATAAATATATATAATACTGACTTTAAAAAAAAGAAAAAAAAATCAAATCCCCACAACATACATTTTTTTTTAATCTGTGCCAAAAATGTGTTTTCAGAGAAAAAAAATCTTATTTTCATACTCAGACTTTGTATTGTCACTCATTTGTAAGTGCGCTTCATTTAAACATCCCCTCGTCTCATCAGCTGTGGAAGTGTTATACACTTGTACAAAGACTCTGCCCGGCCCCCCTCGCCTCCCCTAACACTTAATTAATTTATGGAACTTGGTTTCTTGTTTTTTTGTTTTGGTTTTTTTTTGTTGTTGTTTTTTTTTTTGGTTTATTTTGGTTCATTTTTTTTTTCTCAGCGCAGTTTTGTTTTGTGTGTCCATTGGATTACGAACTTTATTAAAAAATACAAAACACGCCGGCGCCACGACCTCGTCCCTCGGCTGCCTGGGAGGGGGGGAGAGGGCAAACGGGAGGTTTGGGGGCTCCCTGGGTGGGGTCACCACATTTCTTCTTCAAAAAACCACCAGAAAAAAGTGATAATTTTACCGGACTAGGCCAGATTTCTCTTTATTATCACCCGTGTTGTGGATAATTGAAAACCAGAATTGCAGGATTTTCCCCCACTTTTAATCTCACTACTGATTCCTTACTGAAAATTATCCCTGAATTACTGATACACATCAGCCTTTCAAAACTAAGAGTCAGTCTGGATGTTCTTCACTCCTTTCCCACCCAAAATCCTGCCAAACCCTTCCCACCTGAAGCGGCACCGGTGGGAGCCACCAAACCCCCAGTTAATCAATGCTGGTGTGAATGGGTTAAAATCAAGCAGATGTGGTAAAAAAGGAGACTCAGGAGAGGATTTGGGGTGTGGACCCCACAGCCAGGGAAGATCCTCACCCTGCACCTGCAGGCCCATGGCGGGGGGTGGGAGGCAGAACAGAGCCTGTTTTGGGGTTAAAACAGCACAAAAAGGTGCTGCTGGTGCCCCAGGATGGGGGTGGGTGTTGGAGCCTGGCCAGGGACACCTCAGGGACCCCCCAGGTCCTGCTGGGGGGATCAGGATGGGGCCTCGGACCTCCTGCCTTGCCCCAGAGAGGTGGGATTGTGGTGGGATGGACAGATGGACGCACGGACACAAGGATGGGCGTGGAGAGATGGACGTGGATTATCAGGGCAGGGGAAGGGGCCCGAGCTGGCTGGTGTTGGAGTGGGGCCTTTGGGGCAAAAAGGGCATTTTTGGGGGGTTTTCCAGAGGTGGGGGGGACACCAGTCCGTGTGTCTCGCTGGGTGTGTGACCGTCCGTGTGTCTGGGTGTC
>NW_020897752.1:947829-966695 GCF_003984885.1 Neopelma chrysocephalum | reverse complement strand
CACTTGTACATCCAGATGGACACATGGGCACTTGCATATCCAGCTGGACAGGTGGACATTTCCTCCTCCATCCATGAGCATAAATGCTCCAAAAATGAACTATTTTCCCCCCCAAAAGCCCCTCTCAAACCCCAGTGATTTCACACCCCTGCCCCCCCTCACCCCCCCCACCCCTACAGCCCCAGTACTGTCCATCTGTCCAGATGGATGTGCAAGTGTCCGTGTGTCCAGCCAGATGCACAGCTGTCTGTCCAGCTGGACATACCCTGCCCATGTATCCGTACAATGGTCTGTGTGTCTGTGAATGACATTGTCCAGGTGTCCAGCTGGACGTGCCCTGTCCATGTGTCTCCATGTCCAGCCATCCGTGTGTCCATCTGTCCAACCGTCCGTGTGTCTGGCTGGATGTGCAGCCCCTGCTCTGTGCTCCAGTGCCCTGTTGGGGTCACAGGGGTGGGATGGACACACGGACAGGAGCAGGCCCAGCTGGACTCACGGACGGCTGCATGTCCAGACAGACAGACTGACCCTGGATGTACAGTCGGTGTCAGGGCCATCTCGACACACGGACAGTTGGACACCCAGCCGGACACACGGACAGCTGTGTGGATGACTGGATATGCGGACAGACACACGGACAGTTGCACAGACAGCTGGACATGTGTGCATCCTTTGGACACTTGGATGTGCAGCTGGACAGACAGACAGACACCCACCCACCCAGCCAGACACTCCCCACCCCACTGGGGAGGTTCAGGCCCTTCCCAGCCCCAGCACTGTCCGTGTGTCCGTCCATCTGTCTGGAGCCAGGATAGCCCTGAGCACCCCGGGCTGGGAAAGGGACACAGGGACTGATGCGGGGACAGACACACGGACGGGAGGGGGTGGAGGTTTGAGGGGGGCAGGGCAGGGGTGTGAAATTGCTGATTTTTCAGAGGGGCCTTTGGGACAAAAACCAATGCTTTTGGGGTATTTATGTCCATGACTAGAGGAGTGTCTGTCTGTCCGACTGCACGTCCAAGTGTCTGTGTGTCCCGCTGTACATGGGACTGTCCATGTGTCCAGCCAGATGAGCCCTGGGCCATCTGCCTGCATGTCTGTCCGTCCATCCATCCATCCATCCATCTGTCCATCCAGTCAGGGACACCCTCCCTATTCCCAGCCGGACATGTCCCTGCCCACAGACCTGTCCGTGTGTCCAGCTGGACGTGTCCAGCCTGTCCCTGGATCCTCCAACCCCTGCAGAGCCCCAGGCTGAGGAAGGGGGATGAGACAGACGGACACACAGACAGCTGTAGGGGTGGGCACACGGATGGACACGTGTCCAGCTGGATGTGGAACCGTGTGCCCAGCACTGTCCATGTCACTGTCCAACCCTCCACCCACCCGCCCACCCATGGAGCTGTCTCTGTGTCCAGCTGGACCTGCAGCCACCTGTGTGTCCATCTGTCTGTCCACTCACCCCCACTCCCGGCTGGACACACCCCTGTCCGTGTGTCCGTGTGTCCCTGTGGAGCTGGGGGGGCCCGGGGGGCAGAGCAGGGGGTGCCCATCCAGCTGGACACATTCCAGGGTTCCTGCCCCCGAGCCCCCTCCCTCAGCCCAGCCCCCCATGGAGGGGGAGGTGCAGCCCCCAGACCCCCCAAACCCGGGTGGGTGACAGTGACAGGGACAGACAGGGATGGACACACAGCCCCCTGCCCCAGCTGCAGGGCCAGGGGGTCCTTGTGGGGTGTCCCTGCCCAAGCCCCCAGAGCCCTGGGAGGCAGGACAGTCTCCCTTCCCACTTCCATCCAGTAGCACGTTTCTGTCCATTTTTTACCCAAAATGAGCTCTCCCCTGTCCCTCCCCCCTCAGTGAGGGGGCAGCACGGGGAGGGTCATCCTGGGCTTTACCCCAAAATCACCATTTGCAAACCTTCAACCACCTTTTTTTTCCCATTATCATCTCATTTATCCCCATTTCTACGAACGGCCCTCGTCAGTGATGAACTGCACTCAGCCCCCCCCGTGGGCTCCAGCTCTGCCAGACCCCCAAAGCACCACCTGGGAAGGGGGGGCATCCATCCCCGACCATCAGCGTTAGAAAATATTGCCATTTATTCCATCTCTTTCCTGCCAGAAATACACTTTGTACACCGGTGCCGAGCTGTCTGTTAAATAGAGGCCGGGGGGGTCACTCTGGGGGGGGCTGCTCCGGGGCAGGGGGCGCGGGGGGCGGCTCGGGGGGCCCGTCGCGGGCGCGGAACAGCAGCTCCCCCGCGGGCAGCACCTGCTCGGGGGGCCAGGACGAGCCGTAGGGTTGGTAGAAGTCGGCGTCGGCCTGGAACATGACGAGCGCCTGCGCCGTGTGGATGCGCACGTGCTGAGCCAGGCTGCTGGCGTCCAGGAACTTCTCCCCGCAGGAATCGCAGGCGTACAGGATCTGCGTGGTGGGATCTGTGGGAACACACACGGAGCTGGGGTTGGAGCCGGGGCTGGAGCTGGGATTGGAGCTGGGGCTGGAGCCGGGGCTGGAGCTGGGGTTGGAGCCGGGGCTGGAGCTGGGATTGGAGCTGGGGTTGGAGCTGGGGTTGGAGCTGGGGTTGGAGCTGGGATTGCAGGGACGGGCTCTTGGCAGCACGGCCGGGCCGGGGCTGGGGGTGCTGAACCCTCCCAGGGCTCTGGGTCGGGACTGACCGGCAGCAGTTTGGGAAAACATCCAGCACTTGCCTTTTATAATTAACTCTTAGATGTTCTTTCATATTTGCTTCTTTCCTTTTAGTCCATATCATTATTATTATTATTATTATTATTATTATTATTATTATTATTATATATTACTATTATTATTAAATAATATTATTTATCTTATATTAGTATTTATTAACATAAATTTTACAATGTAATATAAAATTTACGTTATATGATTTAATAATTATAATTTACCTTTAATCTACATTTTTAATATTTTAATGTATATTATATATTTTTATATATGTATTATATATTATGCATTGTATCTATTTTATATATGTATTTTATATATAATGTTATATATTATATATATTTTATATTTTGTTTATATATTTTTATATCTATTTTTCATATATATTTTATATGCATTTCACATATACATTTTATATTTTATGTGTATCTATTTTAATATGTAATATATAGATATTTTATAATTTATTTATATCTATTTTAATACATTTTAATTTATATTTTATACATATTTTACATATATATTTTATATTTTATTTTTATACATATTTCACATATATTTTGTTTTTATACATATTTTATCTCTTCTATATATCTTTTTATAAATATTTTATATATTTTATATTTTATATGTTTCATATTTTATATCTATTTTTATAAGTATTATATATATTTTAATAAGTATTTTATACATTATATATTTTATTTATATCTCTGCTTATATGTACTTTACATATATTACATATTTGATTTATATTTTATATGTATTTTCATATTATAGATATTTTATATTTTATTTATATATTTTATATGTATTTTATATATCATACATTTTATATTTCATTTATACATTTTTAATATCGATTCATAATTTTATATTTTATTTTAAATAATTAGTTTAATTTTGTATTATAATTTATATTATACATTTATATATATAAATATATAATATAAAATTAATATAATATAAAATATTGGTATTTGTTCCCATTAATGATCCCATTAAAGGTGCCCTGAGCTCAAACACGACGCTCATCTCACGTAAGTAAAAATTTTACTCTCAAGAGAAACATAAACATCCCCCACCAAAATTAAGAGGTTGGGAATGTCAAAGATTTTCTGGAAACCAGAGCCATGGGATAATGTCAGCAATGCTGGAAGAGGCACCACGGGGCGGTGGGAGGGGGTGGGAGCATTCCCGGTGTTCCCATTCCCAGTGCTCCATTCCCGCTGTCTCCATTCCCGCTGTCCCATTCCCGGTGTCCCCGTTCCCGCTGTCCCATTCTCGGTGTCCCATTCCCACTGTACCTGTTCCCACTGTCCCATTCTTGGTGTTCCTGCTGTCCCATTCCCAGTGTCCCATTCCCACTGTCCCATTCCCGGTGTTTCCATTGTCCCATTCCCAGTGTCCCATTCCCACTGTCCCATTCCTGGTGTTCCCGCTGTTCCCATTCCCAGTGTCCCATTCCCAGTGTTCCCACTGTCCCATTCCTGGTGTCCCAGTCCTGCTGTCCCATTCCCAGTGTTCCCATTCTCAGTGCTCCTGCTGTCTCATTCACGGTGTTCCCATTCCCACTGTCCCATTCCCAGTGTTCCCACTCCCGGTGTTCCCATTCCTGCTGTCCCATTCCCAGTGTTCCCACTCTCCCATTCCCAGTGTTCCCATTCCCGGCGTTCCTGGCTCACCTGCCTCCTGCACCTGCTTCACGGCCTTGGTGATCTCAGCCTTGAGTGCCTCGGTCTCATCCGCCGTCACCGCGGCCGCCACGGGCACCACTGCGGGACAAGGGGCCGAGGGTTCGGGGGTCCCGCCTGGGCAGGACCCCCCTCCCTGGGCAGGACCCCCCTCCCTGGGCCCAGGGCTCAGGAAGGGCTCCCGTGGGATGTGGTTTCCCAGCCTCGGGCCGTTGTACCCTTGGATAAACCTCCAGCGACTGGGGGATGTTCCAGGAGCTCCGAGATGCCCCCCGTGGATGAGCCTCACTTCGGGGTGGCCTCTGGGAGCCCTAAACTGCCCCCACAAACAGATCTCCCTTTTGGGGTGGCTCTTGGGGCCCCACCCAAGCTGCACCCTGTGGATAAACCTCCTCTTCAGGGCAGCCCCAGGACACCCAAGCTGCTCCCAGTGGATAAGTTTTCCCCGTGAAGGGCTTCTGGGACCCCTAAGCTGCCCCTAATGGAAAAAAATCTCACTTTTGGGGTGTCTCTTAGAACTCTGAGCTGCCCTTTAGGGATTCACCTTCACTTTTGGGACAGTTCTGGGACTCCCAAGCCACACTCCATGGACAAGTTTCCTTTTTAGGGTGGCTCCTGGGACCCCCAAGCTGCACCCCCATAAATAAGCCTCCGTTTTGGGACAGCTCCAGGATCCCCCCAGCTGCATCCCATGGATAAGCTTCCCTTGTCAGAGGGTTCCTGGGACCCCCAAACTCCACCCCATGGATAAACCTCCCTTTCAGGATAGCTCTGGGACCTCCAAGCTGCATTCCCATGGTTAAGTTTCCCTTCTGGGATGGCTCTGAGGACCCCCAACTGCTCCCCATGGATAAACCCCTATTTGGGGATCCCTGTGGGCCCCCCCAGCTCACCCGTGAGCTGCGTGACCGCGGTGGCAGCCAGAGCCTCGGTGGCCAATGTCACCATGTCATCGGACGCCACAGTGACGATGTTGACCTCGTCACCTTCCTCAGGCTCCAGGATTTTGATCCCAGCCTTGCCCTGGTGCACCGTCTTCACGTGGGAGCGCAGGTTGTCCACGCGGTTGAAGCCCCGGCCGCACTTGTCACACAGGAACGGCTTCTCCCCTGGGGAGCAGAGGGGGATTGGGGGCTGGGGGGTGACCTGGGGGGTGGTTTGGGATTCTGGGAGGCGCAGCCGGGCTGCTCCAGCGGGACCCACCGGTGTGGATGATGATGTGCTTGGAGAGGTCGCCCACGTTGACAAAGGCCTTGTTGCAGACGGTGCATTTGTGGGGCCGGATGTTGTCGTGGTGACGGATGTGGTTGGCCAGCTGGCTCGACTGGACGAACCTTTGGGAGCGACACCCTGGTCACACCAACCAACCACCCTGGCACCTCCAACCAACCACCCTCCTGGGCGTGGAGGGCGAGGGCAGGTGTGCCCATCCTGAAGTGGATCCTCACCTCTTCCCGCAGCGCTCGCACACGTAGGGCTTCTCCCCGGTGTGCTGGCGCACGTGGGCGATCAGGGAGCTCGCCTGTGTGAAGGCCTTCCCGCAGATCAAGCACTGGCACGGCTTCTCTCCTGGGGAAAACAGCCAGGGCAGAGGTGGTGGGGAGCGGAGGGAAGGATGGATGCAGGGGGCAGGGAGGGAGGGTGTCCGTACCGGTGTGGATGCGGACGTGGCGCTGCAGCGCGCCGGGGTCGGCGAACTGGCGCTGGCAGTGCACGCACACGTAGGGCTTCTCCCCGCTGTGGATCCGCAGGTGGCGCTTCAGGTTCCCTGGGAGCAGGGCAGGCTCAGCTGCAGGACACAGCACCCTCCCTCCCTCTTTTCCTCCTTCCCAGCACTCCCTTGGGAAAGCCTGTTGCTGTTTAGCGAGCGGGGACTGCACAGGGATCGAGGGAAGTGGCCGCACAGGATGGTGTCAGTGGGGACAGCCAGGACAAGCACCCAGTGTTTGAGAGGATCAGTAGAGTCCACTGGGAGCATCCCAACCCTCTGGCTCTGCAGGGGGAGATGGAAGGAGGCATCCCCATCCCCAGAGTCTGGATCAAAAGCTCCTTCCCAGGCTGTGACCCCATGGGGAACACCAGGAATTCAGACAGTACAACCACAGGGAGAGGTTTAAACCTGGGATGAAATCCTTCCTCAGGCTCTGATCCTCTACCAGAGCACTCCCTGTCCCCTCCAGACCACCCAGACCCCCCATCCCTGTGCTACCTGATGTGGTGAACTGCTTCCCACATTCCCGACACTTCAGGGGCCCGTCTGCGATGTGGATCTTCAGGTGAGCCTTCAAATTCCCCACCTGGGGATGGAGAACGGGATGCAGAGAGCCCCAGATCACCCCACCGCCCTCTGGAGTGACCCCAACCCCTGTGGATCCCTTTTGGGGTGGCCTCTGAGACTTCCCAACTGCACCTTCAGGACAGCTCCAGGACACGCCCGGCTGCACCCCATGGACAAGCTTCCCTTGTGAAAGGATTCCTGGGCCCCCCAAACTGCACCCCATGGATAACTCCCCCTTTCAGGACAGCTCTGGGACAGACCCCTCCCTTTCCCCCTCTCCCCAACACACCTGGTTGAACTTCTTGTCGCAGTGGGGACACTTGTGCTCCTTGTCGGTGTCGTGGGTCTCCAGGTGCCTCATCTTAGAGGTGGGGTCGGAGAAGGAGCGCCCGCAGTAGTCACACTGGTAGGGCTTCTCCCCGCTGTGGACCAGCTGGTGCCTCTTGAGGTTGCCCGAGGTGGTGAAGAGCTTCCCGCAGTCCTCGCAGCGGTACTTGGCCTCCCCCGTGTGCCGCTTCTTGTGCAGGTTCAGGAGGCTGATGAGCCGGTAGCTCTTCCCACATTCCTCACAGCCGTAGGGCTTCAGTGGGCTGGGAGGACACGGGAACGTCACAACCACAGGGAGAACCAGTGACAAGGTCTCACCACCCTGGTCTGAGCTTCACGCCCCAGCCAGACCCATCCGGACCCACAGGATGCCACGGAATCATGGGACGGTTTGGGTTGGGATGGACCTTAGAAGCTCATCTTGTTCTACTAGACCAGGTTGTTCCCACTAAACCAAACCTTCCACTAGACCAGGTTGGTCCCACTAAACCAAACCTTCCACTAGACCAGGCTGCTCCAAGTCCCATCCAACCTTGAACCAACCAGGGATGGGAAGTCCACAAACCACCACCAAAGGGAAGGACTGGGGCAGAAGGATAAATCTGCTCCTGGACACCCCAACACAGCGATGTGTTTCCGAAGGATCCCATCGTTCCCAGCAAACCCCACATTCTCCAGGCATCCTCCACCTGTGTGTCTTCTCGTGGGCCTTGCAGGCGGCCGGGTCAGAGAAGGCCTTGCTGCACTCCCTGCAGGAGAAGGGCTTCTCCCCGGTGTGGATACGGATGTGCCGCTTGAAGTTGCCGGTGTGGGTGAACTCCTTCCCGCAGTCCTGGCAGGGACAGACGGACACTGTCACGCCGGTGTCCCCGAGGGTCCCGGAGGTGCCGCTCGGAGCCGTGCCGGCCTCACCTCGCACTTGTGTGTGACGGAGCCGTAGGCCTTGGACTCGGTGCGGTCGCTGTAGGTCCCGGAGCGCAGGAGCCGCGGCTCTCCCGAGTTTTCCTGCCCAGAATCCGTGCTCCCCGACTCGTTATCCTCGGCGTTCTCTCCGTTTTCCAACTGAGGCGGCTCTTCCTCAGGGATTTTAGCCTCATCCTCCTCCTCCACTATCATCTCCCCCTCTTCCTCCTTCCTTTCCAGCTTCATCTCTGCAGGAAGGTAGAAAATGGGGATGCTGAAGTTTGGGAGCAGCAGCAGAGACACAAAACCCACCTGTGTTTCCTAACTTAAGGAGACTGGGATTGGGCCTCATGGAAATCAAAGAGAGATTTGGGTTGGAAGGGACTTTAAAGCTCATCCATTGCCTCCTTTGCCTGGAATCACTTTGGATTTGCAAGGGATTAGCCCTAAATTCCAAAAGCCTGTGCAGACAGAGGAGCATTTTCCCAAGTCTCCTCACTGCTCCATGAAAGCTGCTCCCGGGAGCTCTGTGCCACGCAGCGTGTGCATGGCAAAACCCACACTAGCACAAATAATTCCAAGGGAAATTAGGGATCAAGCCCTGCCTGATTTGTCCCAGCCCTGCTCACCAACACACCTCCTGTTCCGGTGCCATCCCTCGCCGTGGGGCTTCCACTGCCCACCACGCTCTCCGATGGCTGCGGGAGGACGGGAATTTCGGCCTTGGGACCCTCCTGGATGGCAGATTCTGTCCCTACAAACACCAAAGCGTCAGGACGGGGTGTGCCGGGGGTGACAGCGGGATTTGGGATGCCATCCCTTGGTGACTCACCTTCCTGGCCAGGCAGCTGCTGGGCTGGCACCTCAGGCTGTGCCGCAGCCTTCGGCTTCTCCTCCTTCCCCTCAGCATCAGGAGGAGCCGGTTGGACTTTGTCAAGGTCCCCCAGTGCTTCTGCCACTGAGGTCTTGTCATCAAGCACGGCCTTCTCTGCTCCTGCGAGGGAAGAAGCAAAGCCATCCAGCTTCTGCTGATTCCCAAATCCCACAAAACTCATGGAAGCAGCAATTCTTCAACTGTTGGTGCTGCACAAGGGGATCAAACCCCACCCAGGCACACCGGATACACCTGGGATGTGGGTTTGGATGGTGGTCAGGCAGCACGAACGGATTAATTTTAGACTGGATAAATTTTGGGCTGGATGAAGCAGAAGTGGATAACTCCTGGGTGTCCCCAGATGAGGAGAAGCAGGAGGGTACGTACCAATCCCGGGGGGCTGCTGGCTCCCAGGGGGATTTTCTGGGGGCACGGAGAGGGATTTGAGAGCGTTGCAAGCGCTGACAACCTCCTGCATCTGCAGGAAACCCGCCACGGCCAACACATCCTCCACATTGTCGGGGCTTAGGCTCAGCTTAGCCGTGTACATGAACTCCAAAACCTGGCCCAGGCCTGTGAGGGAGGCGACACAACCAGAAATGAGCTCTCGCCCTCAAAGCACTCCAAGCGCCTGGAACAACAAGGTGAGGAGTCCCACACCCAAAGCGTGTTTTTTACGGGATTCAGGATGCAAATTCCCGGAGCACCTGCGGCGTTGCTGATGTCCAGGTGCACCACGTCCTTCTGGTCCACGAAGAGCATCCTGAAGTACTCGCTGCAGGCGGCCAGCACGGCCTTGTGGGCCTTGAAGTCGATGCCGTCCACCACGAAGGTGCAGTCGCAGAGCAGCCCCAGCTGCCGCTGCTGGTTCAGCTGCTCCAGCACCTGTTTGCTGTGCTGAGGGAAATCCATGGCTGTGGGGAGGGAAACGGGGGGTCAGGGGGGTGCTGAGACCCCCCCAGCGCCGCGTCTGAAGGACGGGACACAAAGCACCACGTGATCACCCTGTTGGTTACAAAGCGTGGCCCTAAAAGGTGAATTTCAGCTCATCCCCCACTAAACCCAACCCCAAATCCTCTCCCAGAACAGTCACAACGCCAGCACAGGGCTGGAAGGAGTTCATGGAACAGCCAACATGATTTGTAGCCCTCTGACAGCATTTAAAACACATTTATTGCTTTTCAGCCAGTCCAACCCTGTCACCTCTACAAACACAAGTGCCATCGTCCCTTCGGTGTCACAGCTCCTGCTGAGGACACAGTGTGAGGACTGTTCATCCAAACCTTCCAGCTCCTGCTCACGTCACGATACTGAGGAGTTTTTTATTTCTACCATGTGTTTAGAGGGAGTTCTCCCTTCTCAGAGTGTGGCTTTGGCTAGGGAATGCTGAAAACTCCTGGAAATACTGTGAAAGCCCCATTTTCCAGCAGGTCCTTGTCAGCAAAACACATCGGGTTCTGTCCTGGCCTGCTCCTGCAGGGTGAAAAGTGAATGAAGGGTTTTCACTTGGCTTTGTCTTCCAACAATGATTCCTGTGCTGAAGGGATTGTTTCAAGGGATTGGGCAAGGAGGGAGGAGAAAGGAAATAGGGACTATCCAGTTATTGTTCCAGCAGGAAGTCCCCAGAGCCCTGGATGCTGCAGCAGGAAGGTTCTGGCTGGGGAAGCACTCCTGGAGTCGATGTTCGGTGTGTCTTTGAAAGCTTCCAGCCCATGCCAGTTGTTTTTCCACAATACCAGCTCTTAAATGGGAAGTCTCCAGCTGGGAAAAGGTTTGGATCCACAAAACCAGGCATTTCCAGTTCCTGTCCCTTCCTCTGGATCAGTGGGAACACGAGCAGCACAGTCAGAGGGAGCCTCCTCCTGTCAGCTGTGGGTGCCAGCAACATGCTGAGGGAAGGATCTTCCACCCAAGGATTGGTTCAGCTTCCAAAGTCATTCCCAGCATGGATGAGAAGCCAGGACATCTCCAGCAGCATCGGATCACACACGGAGAGAGGAATTTCCACTCCTGTTTGTTGTTGCAATGAACTCGTTGCACAACTTTCTCCCCAAACCACAGAGTCCTTGTTAACCAAACTCCCCCAGCCTGTCCCAAAATGCACTCCTGAGAGGCAGGAAAATCAGTCCTTTGGATGAAAATACTCATCAAAACACTGCCACATAGTATGGCCTTCTATGGTTTGCAAAGCTCTAGAAGGAAGGAGGAGGATTTTCCCAGCAGGATAAACAACGCATTCCGTGCTCGGAGAGCTCGGCGCAGCAGGACCCAAGGAATCACGATGGTTTGAGGCACTAAAAGCCTATTTTTGGGAATTTGTGGGAGGCACTTTGCATCTGAACGATGATTTTTAACGTTCCGGGATTGGACTCACCTCAGCTTCGCTTCCCAGCTTTGAGAAGGAAGTAAAAATCCAGGAAATTTGACTCCTCCCAAAACGCTTCCTATTTTCCGTGGTTTCCTCCACAGCTTCACATTCCAGCTTCCTCGGAAGCGCAGCAGGGAGGTTTGGGTGAGCTCTGTATCACCCTCACCCAGAGCCAAGATCCCCCTTATCCACTAAAACCCCTGCCTCCAAGCTTTAAAAACCCCAAACCCCTGGAGCAAACCCCCAGGATGGACGGGCTCACCCCTGTGATATGCAGAGGACCCAGGGCCAGAGGGCTGTGTCTCTCCTCCAGAGATTCCCCCTTTCCAGGTGTTCAGGTCAGTCTCTATGCAGCCATCCTGGGAAAAATGGGATGAAAACCTCCATTTTAACCACCAAACCTCGTATGTTGAAGGCACTGAGGTGCAAAGTCACCGACCCAGGGCAGGGCACCCCCGGATTTCACCCCGTGGGAGCAGATTCCCCTCCAACCTCTCCCGACGTGGCTGCTGAGTGTCTCATTATCCACTTAATCATGGAAAAGTTCATTATGAGCACACCCACACCCACCACACACAGACAAATACAGCAGCTGCAGTCCCAGGGAGCTTCCCACGCCAGCTCCGTTAAGCTCTCCCTAATTAACAACATCAACCTCTCCCCATCCCTGCCACAGGAACATCCACCTATTAAAAACCCCAAAACCTCAATTAATTGGGAAAAATTGTGATTTAAACATTGCCTTTCAACGCTGTCACCACCCAGCCATCCATTCCCAGGGAGATGAAAGGGAAGAGGGGGTTTATTCCCTGCCTACCGTCATCTCCCTCCTCGTGTGTCAGCTCAGGGAACAACGTGGCCCCAACCCTCGCAGCCTCTGCCCACAGGGGTCTGTCCTCATTTCCAGGAATGGATTCTGCAAGGTTTTCCATGGAAAAAATAAAGTTAGGAGCTGATCCGAGCAGAGCAGCCAAGGAGATGGTAATAATATGGATGATGGAATAGGGCTGTGGAGCTTGTGGAGGGCGAGCTGCGAGAAGGGGGAAAATAATCACAAACAGGGAAAAAACGTGGTGGAAAGGAACTAAAATGAGAAAGACATGAGGAGGGGGATGAGCAGAGACATTGTGGACACTCCACAGCAAACAGACATCCCAAAGATCCCTTGGTTGTTTGGATTTCAGGCACAGGGATGTGCTGGTGCAGCTCTGCACATTGAGACATCACCTGAGTTTGAGCTCTGCCCTGAAAACCCCCAGAATGAGCTACAAACCCTTGGGAAAAAACTGCCTTTGGGACGCTGGCTGAGGGCTGGAATTCTGGGAGAAGCCTCTGATGCAGCAATGACACTGAGGAAATGCAGCTTGTCCGGGAAACGTGTTATCGGTGCCAGGGCACGGACAGCCAGGGGGGGCTGTCCCCACGCCAAAAACGCCACAATACGGGAGAATTCCCGTTTTTCCTGATTCTTTCCCCGTCCCTCGAGTGTGGGTGACAGCTGGGGGAGTTGGGGATGTGTCTGAGCCCCAATCCCTGTCCCCCATGGGGGTCTCTGGGTGTCCTGAGGGGGTGGGGGCTGTTCCCCGTGGGGGGGGCAGGGGTTTGGTCCCCCCATGGCTGGGGGGGTGTCACAGAGGGCACGGACACCCTGGGAAAGGGGGGCTGCGGCCACGAGCCCCCGACCCCCTCACGATGGGCAGGACCCCCTCGCTGCCCTCGCGACAGCCTCATTCCCGTCATGACAGCCCCATTCCCGTCATGACAGCCCCTCATTCCCCTCGCGACAGTCCCATTCCCCCTGTCACGACAGCCCCTCATTCTCCTCACGACAGCCTCGTTCCCCTCGCGACAGCCCCTCGTTCCCCTCACCATAACCACGAGTCCCTCCCCTCACGACAGCCAGGAGTCCCCCGTTTCCCTCACGGCAGCGCCCGGTTGGTCTCACGATAATCAGGGCTCTCCTGCTCCCCTCACAACAGCCAGGAACGCCCCGCTCCCCTCCCGACAGCCCCAGCCCCCGTTCCCCTCATGACAACGCGGAGCTCCCCGTTCCTCCCACCGGCCCCCCACGCCCCTGTCGAGACCTGGCAGAGCCCCATTCCTATCGCAACAGCCCGCCATTCCCCTCCCGACAGCCGGCAGCCCCCCGTCCCGCAGGCCCCGGCAGCAGGACCCCCCCGCAGCCTCCCCTCAGACACCCGCGGGCCGCGCACCGGGGTGACCCCAAACCGCACACCAGCGAGCCGGGCCGCAGCAACCGCCCCCTCTCAAGCCCCCTCTCCAGCTCCTGCACCCCCCCCCCCGGCCCCCGGCGGCCCCCCCGGCCGTACCTGCCATGCCGGGCCCGGCGGGGCCTCGCCCGCGGCCCGCGGCCCTCACCGTGACACCGACCAGACAAAGGGCGCCGCCATCTTGGCGCCGGGCGGAAGCGGCGTCGCCCGCGGTCACGTGCCCTCCCCCCCTTCCCACCGCCCCAGCGGCGCCGCCATGACAGTGCGGGGCGGGAGGGGAAGGGTCGGGGCCGCCTTGTTCAACCCCCGTGTTCATCATTAAATGTGTCCCCATCGGCCGCATCGCACGGCTTGTAGACACCTCCAGCGATGGGGACTCCGCCACCGCCCCGGCCCGCCCGTTCAAGTGCCTGAGCGCCCTTTCCTTGAAAGAGTTTTCCCCCATTTCCAGCCTACACCTCCTCCTGAGGCCATTCCCTCTCCTCCTGTCCCTTGTTCCCTGGGAGCAGAGCCCGACCCCCCCCGGCTCCCCCCTCCTGTCAGGGGGTTGCAGAGCCAGAAGGTGCCCCCTGACCTCCTTTTCTCCAGGCTGAGCCCCCCCAGCTCCCTCAGTTGCTCCTGCTGCTCCAGCCCCTTCCCAGCTCCGTTCCCTTCCCTGCACACGCTCCAGCCCCTCCGTGTCCTCCTTGTCCGGAGGGTCCCAGCGGTGCCCCCGGGGCTGGAGGTGCCCCGGCCGTGCCCAGCACAGGGACGGGCCCTGCCCTGTTCCTGTGCCCCCCTGGGCCGGGCCCAGCCCGGGCCATCGGCCTCTCGCCCCCCGGGCACACCCGGGTCGTGTCCGGCCGCTGCCACCGGCACCCCCGGGGCTTTCCCGGCTTTCCAGCCTGGAGCGTTCCAGGGGTTTGTCCTGACCCAGGTTCAGGACCCGGCACTTGGCCCTGTTGACGCTCCCTCTTGTCCCTGGATCCAGCCTGTCCCGACCCCTCTGCAGAGCTCCTGCCCTCCGGCACATCCACATCCCGGCTTGGTGCCCACTGGGAACTGACTGAGGGTGCCCCTGGATACCCTCATCCAGATCATTTCATAAAGATATTAAACTGCTTTCAAAACAGGGTTTTTTCCCAGCTTTCCTGCCACAAACAAGCCCCAAGTGGGGCGCAGCTGCTGCGGGCTGTGTTCGGCACTGGGATCTAACCCATCCCTTCGCCCTCTCCACATCTCCCCTATCCAAAACCAACCGATTTGAGCAGAAATAATGGGTTTTTTCCATTTCCTTCCTCCTTCCATTGCATCTCCCTGGGCGAGGGCCACTAGATGGCAACCAGTGACCGCAGCAGTGAGTGCTGGGGTGACATTTTGGGATGGAGCAGCCCCGTCCCATCGCTGAGGATCAGCGGCAGTGCATCTCCCGAGCTTTTATAGCCACTAATAACTTTATTCATAACTTTATTAATAACTTGTAACCACCTTCCCTGCGGTGGGGAGTCCCCCTGAGCGAGAGCCAAGCCACCCGAGGAGGGGATGGCAGGAGCAGCCGTGTTTGGGACGCTGCAGGTGTTTAATGGGAGTCACGAGTCATTCTGGGATGAACTGGAACGAGCTGCCCTTGGAGCGGGAGCAGCAACACGAGCTGGGCGCTCTGTGGTTTCTATAAACAGTCCCTCGCCCCGAACTGGCGCCTCAGTGTTGTTTGTACACACAGGGAGACGGAGCCAGGCCCGTGGGGGACATTTCGGGCCCCCAAAAAGAAACCCTTGGGTTTGACAGCTACACCAGGACCATCATCCCGGCCCATGTGGGGCATCCCAAGGCGAGTGGGCGAGGGTGGGCGAGGGGAGAAGGAGGGTTTGGTGCCCTTCCAGGTGGGTCGGCGGCCGAGCAGCTGAGGGAATGGCTCAGAAATAGAGCGGTGGGGAAGAAATGAGTCACCCCGGGCTGGAAATAAACAGGGCAGCGGGCGCCGGAGCGGCTCCTGGTGCGGGATTTTGTCGGGATGGCAGAATACCCCTTCCCGAGACACCCCTCAGGGCTGAACCCACACCCCGGGTTGGGGGTAAAACATGAAGAAAACATGAAACAATGGAGAAGGCAGCAGGCAGACGTTCTCGAATAATTTATCCCAAGCTGTATATACAAAGACAAGCTCCGGCGGAGGGTTGGGAAGGGAACCTGGCTCCCGGCAGGACTCTTGGCACGCTGGATCTTCCCCCTCAACACGCGCCAGCTAAAAATTGCTGGAGCTGGGACTCCCCTCCGGAGTTTCTCCGGGGAGCGATGGGATGCAGCTCAGGACAGGTCTGACCCCACGGCACAGGGAGCGCTCCCATTCCCTACCCCACATCCCACCTCCTTCCCAAATCACCCAAATCATTAACGAGGGAAGGGAGGGGGGGAAAAAGATCCCCCCGACCCCTCAGATCTTGATCTCAGTCCGGAAGGTTTGCTGGACGTGCTCGGAGTGCTTGGCCGGCCGGCGCTGGGCACGGATGGTCAGCGTGCCATTGTCCCCCAGCGAGGACGACACTGACGTGGGGTCCACGTCCTCGGGCAGCTGGCATTTGTGGGTGAAGGTGTTCATGACGGTGCCATCTGCAGCCAGCTGGGGGGAAAAACGGGTGAAAAAGGGGTGGTTTTGGGGTGCAGGCGGGATGGGGGCTCGTTATTCCCTGTGGTCCCCATTAATTAACGGTGAATAAAACCTCGTTGGGGCTGTGGCTGTTAGGGGGAGCTGGGGGGTCCCCGTGTCCACCAATTGAGGATTTTGGGGTCCCCCCGGTGGGGGGGTGAGCAGGGCAGGGAGGGAGCACCCACCTTCTCGGCGTGCACCTCGATCTGGTTGTTGGAGGTGGTGACGACGATGTCCTCGGGGGCGAAGTCGCTGACGTCCACCGTGAACTGGTAAGTGTTCCCCAGAGTCTTCACCGCGCCCGCGCTGCCGGAACGAGCTGCTGGAGAGGTTTTGGGGGGGTCACAGCCGTGGCTTGCTGAGGATCCCCCCCCCCAGACGCCTCCTGGGTGCCTCCAAACTCACCTGGGAACCCCAAGGGCTCGCCGTGGGGCCGGACAAAGCTCCCGAAAAGCTCCATTTCACCTTCACCCGCCGCTTCCCCCCCACCTGCGACCCCCAGCTCCCGCGGGGGAGGAAGAGCAGAAGCCTCTTCCTCGTCCTCCTCCCGGCGAAGGCGACGCCGGATCGGTTATTTCGGGATGTTTCGACTTGACGAGCTTTTTAAAGCCTCGTTAAGGCTCCCGGCCGCCTGCCAGACCTCTCGTAAAACCGGCTAAATTTAGGTCTTGCGCCGGAGATGGTGGAAATTTTTCCCCGCTCCGTCCCCCCCACACCTCAACGCCGTGGAATGCGGTGCCTATTATTAAGGAATAATCGGGATAATTAATTAAAACACTTATTAAATCCTCCCCGCCGCGGGATGTACGCGGGGATTGGGAGCTCAGGGCTGGTGGAGGGAGGGGAAAACCCGGCTCGCTCCGGCCCCAGCGGGTCCGTCGGCTTCGTCAAGGTCGTTTTTAATGAGCTCGTTTGCAACCTCAGTCCGACAGCGGAGGCCGAGGTGGGAGGACGGGTGAGGGGGTGACGAAAAGAAAAGGGGTGCTGTCCCCGAAAAGGTCCCTGGGATGGAGCACCCCGTCCCTGGGGGGCTCTGGGGGCAGAAGGAGGAGGAGGAGCAGGAGAGGGTGCTGGTGTCGAAGCACATGTGGAGACCCTGCCCCACGGCCCGGAGAAGGCTCCGAGGTGAGACCCCCACCCAGAAAACTGAGATTTTTTTGGGGGGGTGGATGTTTTGGGGGGGGTCAGCACCGTGTTTTCCCCTCCCACAGTGTGCTTGGAGTGGGTGAAGCGGCAGCTTTTCCGTGTCGGGGAGGATTGGTACTTCCTCTTCATCCTGGGGGTCCTCATGGCCACCATCAGCTTCATGATGGACCACCTCGTCTCCAGGGTCTACGCAGGTGAATGAGGGGCTCCATGAGGGGCTTCACCTGGCGTTTGAGGGTTCTCTGAGGATATAGGGGGGGTCTTTGGGGTGGGGTGTGTTTCCCCTGCTGACACTTCTTCTCCAGCCCACCGCTGGCTCTACCAAGAGGTTGGGGACATCGGGGTGCTCAAGTACCTCTCGTGGACCCTGTACCCCACGGCTCTGGCCACCTTCTCCAGTGGCTTCTCCCAGAGCATCACCCCGCACTCTGCAGGTAAGCCAGCTGCACCCCGACCTCCCCGGCTCCCCAAAGCTCCCCCTTGGTAATCAGGAGGACCCCTCAAATTTGGATGCTGCCCTCTCCCCACTCCAGGCTCCGGCATCCCGGAGCTGAAGACCATCCTGATGGGTGTGGTGCTGGAGGACTACCTGGCCATCCAGAACTTCGGAGCCAGGGTGGTGGGGCTGACCTGCACCCTCATGTGTGGCAGCAGCCTTTTCCTTGGGAAAGTGGTGAGGGATCCCCCCCGACCCCCAAAATCGCCGGTGGTGGTGGTTGGTGCCGCGCTGGGGGGACGCTCAGCGCCGCGTCCCCCCCTTGGCACCAGGGTCCCTACGTCCACCTCTCCGCCGTGGCTGCGGCCTACCTGGGGAAGATGAGGACCTCAGTCACGAGGGAGTATGAGGTGGGGGTGCCAGCCCCTAAAAAACTAGGGGGGGGAATTTATTTTAACCCCCCCAAAAAATCGGGGTTGTGCCTAAACCTCCCCCCCCCGACCCACAGAACAAGTTCAAGCAGCGCGAGATGCTGGTGGCAGCACAGGCCGTCGGGGTGGCCACGGTCTTTGGGGCGCCCGTCAGCGGTGAGGATCCCCCCCCAGTCCCACGCTGGGGACCCCTGAACCTCGCCCTGACCCCCCTCTCTGCTTTCCCAGGGGTTCTTTTCAGCATCGAGGTGATGTCCCCCCACTTTGCCGTGCGCGATTACTGGCGCGGCTTCTTCGCCGCCACCTGCGGCGCCTTCATGTTCCGCCTCCTCGCCGTCCTCAGCAGCGAGCAAGGCAAGGCAGGGCGGGCAGGATGGGCCCCCTTAACCCCCCCGAAAGCATTTTTGGGGTGCCCACCCTCAAACCCACCCGCTCGTTCCTCTCCCCCCTCCCAGAAACCATCGTGGCTCTTTTTAAGGTCGACCTCACGATTCATTTCCCCTTCGACCTCCTGGAGACCTTCTTCTTTGTGATTTTGGGGTACGGAGGGGGCGTTTGGGGGGTTGCCCTTGCCCTGCCCGTGCCCTGCCTGCAGCCCTGCCTGCCCTCTCCTCGCAGGGTGGTGTGTGGGCTCGTGGCCTGTGCCTACGTCTTCTGCCAGCGCTGGGCGATGGTGGCTGTCAAGAGGAACTGGCTGACAGCCAAGCTGCTGGCGACCGAGTCTGTACTGGGCGTCCGTCCATCCGTCTGTCTGCACCCTGTGTGTCCGTGTGTCTGTCCCATGCACTTTGTGTCCCCCCTCTGTGTCCCCTGTGCATCTGACCCGTGTGTCCCGAGTGTCCCTTT
>NW_020897752.1:947268-947819 GCF_003984885.1 Neopelma chrysocephalum | reverse complement strand
CCCATCCCCTGCACCCTGCCCACCCACCCCATACATCCTGGGTGTCCTTATGACCCACTCATGCCCCCTGCCCACCTATCCCCCCCACCTTGGGTGTCCATGTGTCCCCCCCATGCACCCTGAGTCGCTATGTTGTCCCCCCCCACCCTGTCCACCCATCCCACTCACCCTGAGTGTCTGTGTGTCCACTCTGCACCCTACATGTGCACCCTGGGCACCCTTATTTCCCCCCCATGCCCCCTTCCCACCCACCCCTTACATCCTGGGCATCCACTCCATGCACCCTCCATGTCCACCCCCTGCACCCTGTCCCTTCACCCTGAGTGTCTGTGTCTGCACCCTGAGTGTCCCCATGTGCACCCTGGGTGTCCCTGTGTCCCCCCCCTGCACCCTGGGTGTCCCTGTGTCCCCCTGTGCATCCTGCCCACCCACTCCATCTGTCCCAGGCATCCACACATCCCCCCCGACTATCCCTGTGTCCCCCTGTCCATCCCTGTGTCCCCTTGTCTGTCTGTCTGTCCCCACACCCCCCTGTCCATCCCTGTGTCCCC
>NW_020897752.1:914385-942268 GCF_003984885.1 Neopelma chrysocephalum | reverse complement strand
TTTTTTCTCACCCGAATCTTTAATTCCTCGCAATAAATATACAAAAATAGAATAAATTAGGTTAAAAAATACAAGGCAACACTGGCAGGCACAGCATTAAAGGGAGGGGGAAATGGGGAAAACCACCCAAAAACCTGGTGGGAGAGGAATAAATAGGGAGAAAAAAAGCAAAAATAAATCAGTTTTGGGACTGAGCCCCCTTTTTTTTTTTTTCTTGAAATGTGGGGGGGGGGCAAAAAGAAGAAAACCCCCCCTGAAAACCTCCCCCAGCTCCCAGGGAGCTCGGAATTCCATTGGCACCCGTTTTTCCGAGGGCAGGGGGAGGGGCGCTCCCGTTTTCCCCCCATGCCCGGGGGAGGATGTTAATAATAATAACACTATAAAAATTCTCATTAATAAGAGGAACAATAAATAAACCCCTCGGGGGGGGGGGGATTAATTTGGGGGGTCTCGGGGTCAGCCCGGGGCCCCCCCGGCCCCCGCCTGCTCCTGCATCCCCAGCAGGCTGTAGGTGATCCGCTTCTGGTGGCCCGGCAGCCGCACCCCGATCCGCTTGATATCCCTGGGAAAAAACCCGGAAAACAGGGATTAGTGGGGTGACGGGAGCTGGGAGCGGGTCCGGGGGAAAGGGGAGTGGGAGGGATCCAAGCAGGCCCTGGGATTGGGGAACCCCAACGTGGCGTTCCCGAGGGATGGAGGGACGTAGATCATCCCAGGGATGGGTGGATGGACATGGGCCATCCCCAAGGATGGGTGGACATGGATCATCCCAAGGGATGGTCCATCCCGAGGGATGGATGGACATGGATCATCCCAAAGGGATAGATGGACATGGCTCATCCCAAAGGATGGATGGATGGACATGGTTCATCCCAAGGGATGGGGGGACATGGCTCATCCCAAAGGATGGATGGATGGACATGGATCATCCCGAGGCATGGGTGGACATGGATCATCCCAAGGATGGGTGGACATGGATCATCCTGAGGATGGGTGGACATGGATCATCCCAAGGGATAGATAGACATGGCTTATCCCAAGGGATGGATGGATGGATGGATGGATGGATGGATGGACATAGCTGATCCCAAGGGATAGACAGACATGGCTCATCCCAAGAGATGGGTGGATGGACAGGGCTCATCCTGGGGGCAGATGGACGGACACGGCTCATCCCAAGGGATGGACGGACAGCCGTGACTCATCCCGGCCTCTCCAGCCAAGGAACATCTAATTTTATCCCGTCCCTCAGGCCGCCAAGGCCATGGAAGTGGTTTCCGTTCCCAGCACATTCCCAGCACATCCCTGAGCCCGGGGATCTGGGGGAGAAGGTGTGGGGACAGTGTGGGGACACCATGGGGACAGTGTGGGGACAGTGTGGGAATGCCAAGGGGACACCACGGGGACACATCACAGGCACACCATGGGGACAGTGTGGGAATATTGCACAGTGTGGGGACACCCCATGGGGACAGCACAGGGATGATATGGGGACAGCACGGGACGGGGACACCATAGAGACACCACCGGGACACCATGGGGATGGAATGGGAATATTGAGGGGACAGCATGGGGACAGCAAAGGGACACTGTGGGGACAGCACGGGAATGTCACGAGGACACCAAGGGGACAGTACAGAATATGAGGACACTGTGGGGACACACCATGGGGATACCCCATATGGACAGCATGGGGATGGTATGGGGACACCATGGGAATGTCAAAGGGACACCATGGGAATGTGCCATAGAGACACCATGGGGATGGAATGGGAATATCAAGGGGACAGCAAAGGGACACACCATGGGGACAGCACGGGAATGTCAGGAGGACACTGTGGGGACACCAAGGGGAGAGCATGGAAAGAGTATGAGGACACCACGGGGACACCAAGGAGACACTCACTCGCTGGTCATCTGCAGGACCTTCTCGATGGTGCTGTAGCCTGAGGCCATGAAGGTCTCTGTGTACTGGGGCATCCGGATGGACTCCAACCACTCCGGGACGGAGCGGAACGGGACACCCTCGGAGCCGCTGGTGCTGGGCAGGCGGATGGACACCCTGGGGCACGGAAAGGGGTGGAAAACGATGGGAAAACAGAAAGATGCAAAAAAAAAATCCGATGCGGAAATGAGAGGTTGGGAAAACGATGGAAAACGGAAGGGTGTGAAAATGAGGGAAAAATTAAATGATGTGGAAAATTGTGTCAAAACGGAGAGATGGGAAAAATAATGTGGCAATGGGAGGGTGCAAAAATTCCTGTGAGAATGGGAGGGTGCAAAAATTCCTGTGAGAACGGGAGGGTGCAAAAAATGATGCAGAAAAGGAAGGATAGAAAAATACCACAGAAGTGAAACGATGCAAAAACCGATGCAGGAATGAAAAAGGGGCAAAAATGGGGGAGAAAGGGAAGGAGGGCACAAAAAAGATGGGAAAATGGAAAGGTGGGAAAATGGAAAGGTGGGAAAATGAGGCAGAAATGGAAAGATGCCAAAAGGTGATGCAGGAATCAAAGTACGGGAAAACTATGCAAAAATGCCAAAAATTATGTGAAAATGGAAAGATGAAAAATTAAGCAGAAATGGAAAGGTGGAAAAAAAAGTAATGCAAAAAAATGGAAGGATGCAAAATAATGAGGAAATCAAACGATGGAAAAAAAAGGATGTGAAAGTGGAAGGATGAAAAAAAACGAGGGAGAAGTGGAAGGATGTGAAAAATGATGTTAAAAAGCAAAGATGCCTAAAAAATCATAGGAAAATGAAAGGATGGGAAAACGTTGCAGAAATGGAAAGACGCCAAAAAAATAATGCAAAAATGTGACGAGGAAACGATGGTGAAGAAAGGAAACGGTGCAAAAAGGGGTGTGAAAATGGGGAGGTGCCAAAACCGAGGGAGAAATGGAGACACCAAAAGCAACGCGAAGGTGAAGAGATGCAAACCCCAACATGAACCAGCACCAGGGGAACACAGAACTACAAAAACTGGTGCAAAAATGGTGCCAAAAGCAACGGAAGACACAAAGGTGTGTTGGAATCAGAGAATCCCAGGATGGTTGGGTTGGGAGGGACCTTAAAGCCCATCCCATCCCACCCCCTGCCATGGGCAGGGACACCTTCCACTAGCCCAGGTTGCTCCAAGCCCTGTCCAGCCTGGCCTTGGACACTTCCCTGGGTCACTGTCCCCCCTCCCTGCACTCCCCCCATCCTAGAGCTCCCCACACTCACCGGGGGTCGAAATCCGCCAGTGCCTTGAGGGACTCGGGGGCGCGGATCAGCTTGTCCAGGATGCTGACGACGTCGGCGAATTTGGGTCGCCGGGCGCGCTCCTGCTGCCAGCACTGCATCATCAGCTGGTAGATGGCCGAGGGACAGTCCAGGGGCGCCGGGAGCCGGAAACCCTCGTTGATGGCCTTCATCACCTACGAGGAGGAGGAGGGTGAGTGATGACCCCCCAAACAAGCTTCATGTTTGCAAGAATCACAGGATGGTTTAGGTTGGGAGAGACCTGAAAGCCCATCCCATTCCCACCCCCTGCCATGGGCAGGGACACCTTCCACTGTTCCAGGCTGCTCCAAGCCCCGTCCAACCTGGCCTTGGACACTTCCAGGGATGGGGCAGCCACAGCTTCTCTGGGCAACCTGGGCCAGGGCCTCATCACCCTCAGAGGGAAGGATTCCTCCCCAATATCCCATCTAAATTTCCCTTCTTTTAGTTTAAAACCATTCCCCCTTGTCCTGTCCCTCCATCCCTTGTCCCAAGTCCCTCTCCAGCTCTTCTGGAGCCCCTTTAGGCACTGGAAGGGGCTCTCAGGTCTCCATGGAGCCTTCTCTTCTCCAGGTGAACATCCCCAGCTGTTCAGGCCTGTCTCCTGTCTCTAACCAAATCTATCCACACATTTATCTCCTTTTTCCCTACAGAATTCCCTATTCCAGTTGCATTAAGTCACAGAATCCCAGAATGGTTTAGATTGGAAGACCTTAAAGCCCATCCTGTGCCACGGGCAGGGACACCTCCCACTATCCCAGGTTGCTCCAAGCCCCGTCCAACCTGGCCTTGGATGTCCCCCAAACCCTGGTGGTGGAGGGTGGGTGCTCACCTCGTGGTTGGAGAGCTCCCAGTAGGGCCTCTCGCCGTAGGACATCACCTCCCACATGACGATGCCGAAGCTCCAGACATCGCTGGCTGAGGTGAACTTGCGGTAGGAGATGGCTTCAGGTGCCGTCCAACGGATCGGGATCTTCCCGCCCTACGGAAACATTGGGGTCAACTCTGCACCCCCCAAAAAACCACCTCCACCATGGCCAACCACCTCACCTTGGCCAACCACCCTGATATGAACCGCCGCCCCAACAAGACCAACCAACCACCCTACCTTGGATGACCCACCACCTCACCTTGGCCAGTCACTTCTCCATGGTCAACAAGCCACCCCTCCATGGCCAACCAACCAGCCCACCTTGACAAACTGACCACCTCACCTTGGACAACCACCTCACCTTGGTCAACCACCCCAACATGACCAACTAACCAGCCTACCCTGGTCAACCCACCACCTCACAATGGCCAACCAACCACCCTTCCATGGCCAACCCACGATCTCCACCTTGGACAACCACTGCATGTTGGTCAACCACCCCAACATGACCAACCAACTAGCCTACCTTGGTCAACCCACCACCTCACAATGGCCAACCAGCCATCCCTCCATGGTCAACTACCTCACCTTGGCCAACCACCCCTCCATGGCCAACCCACCATCTCACCATGGCCAACCACCTCCACCCTGGACAACCAACCACCTCCATTTTGGACAACTGCCTCACCTTGGTCAACCACCCCTTCATGGCCAACCAACCATCCCTCCACAACCAACCACCCACTGCAACCAACCCACCACCCCTCTGTGGTGACACTTACACTGGTGGTGTAGGTGGCTTCAGGGTCATCTTCCAACACCCTGGAGAGCCCAAAATCGGACACCTTGCACACCAGGTTGCTGTTCACCAGGATGTTCCTGGCAGCCAGATCCCGATGGACGTAATTCATGTTGGCCAAGTACTTCATGCCGGCGGCGATGCCCCGCAACATCCCCACCAGCTGGATGACACCGAAGTCCCCCTCTTTTTCCTGGGAAAGGGGGAGAATCCAGCCTGGAATCCATCTGTCGTCCCACGTTCCATGGTGGGTGTTTGTTCCACCACCAGGTTCTCCTTGTCCCTGTCACCACGTGTCACTCACCCGCAGGAATTTGTCCAGTGCCCCGTTCTCCATGTACTCCGTGATGATCATGAAGGGCTTGTCTGTACAAAAAACAGGCCCAAAAAGGGTAAAACACCCCAAAAATCCCTCCAATCCCCAACTGAAAGAGCTTCAAAACTGAAAAAACCATCTGAAGTTCCCCCCACCTCCTCCAAGCCCTCCCAAAATCCTCAGCCCCCCAAGAACACTGAACCTGCCTCAAAAAAATCCCCAAAACCCAAAAAACAACCCCAACCCGCCCAACATAAAAAGAACCCCCCAAAATCAAGTCTTCCCAAAAATCCAAACCCTCCCAATTCCCCACAAAAAAACCCAAAACCCCAACTCCCCAAAATATCCCCCAAAAAATCACCTCCCCAAAACAACGAAAAGCCCCAAACCCCCTACAGACCCCAATAAACCCCCAAATAAAATCGAACCCCCCAAAAAACCAAAATAATCCCCCTAAACCCACCCCAACTCCTGCAAAAATCCCCCAAACTCCCCTAAAACCCCTCCAAATAAACCCCAATTCCCCCCCCCGCCAAAACCCCCAACATCACCCCCCAAAAACACCCAAGACCACCCAAAAAAACTGCAAGCTCCCCAAATTCCTCTTGGTGTTGTTGCTCAAAATACCCTGGTTTTCTATTGCTCGGGTTTGGGGTGTTTTGCAGGGAAATCGGGGCGGGGTTTTTTTTTGGACACTCACACTTGGAGACGACGCCCTCGAGGCGGATGATGTTGTGGTGGCAGAACTGCCCCATGATGGTGGCCTCGCTCAGGAAGTCCACGCGCTGCTTCTCCGTGTATCCCACCTTCAGCGTCTTGATGGCCACCGGCACCTCCTTCCTCCCGCGCTTCAGGGTGCCCTTGTAGACCTCCCCGAATTCACCTGCTCCAAAAAACGGGGGACACTTGTAACCCCCCTGGCCCGGCCCAGTTTTGGGGTGTCTGCGGGGTGACCCAGCCACGTACCGGCACCGATGACCTTCTGGCGGGTGATGAAGGACGGGGGGATCTCGGTGGTGAATTTCAGCATGGCCTGGTTGGGGTCTTCGTAGGTGTGGGGGTCAACGTAGGTCTTGAGGGGCTTCAGCTGGTCTGGGGGCGTCAAGGAGGGGGGTCAGCACCCACGTCACCCCCCACCCATCGCCGCTGTCCCCACCGTGCCGTGGCTCACCTGACTTGGAGAAGTAAACGTCCTCGGCAGACTGGCGCGGCCTCGACCTTCTCCTCCTGCGGAAAGTCCCAAAAAATCATCCCTCGCCCACATTTGGTGGTGGGAAAATGGTATTTGGGGGTTTTCCGGGGTGTTTTGGGGGGTTTCTCTCCTTACCGCCGCAGGACGTAGAGGAGAACGGCCAAGAGCACGACGACGAAGACGACGCCGGCGACGGTGCCGGTGATGACAGCGGTGGATGCCGCGGCCTCGGCGCCTGCGGGGACCATTTGGGGTGGCGGGTGAGCCCTGCACCCCCTGGGCCCCCCACCCCACCCCCCTGCACCCCTCCCCTCGCTCCTCACCCTCGGGCAGGGTCTCGAACTCGTGCTGGGGGCTGAAGGCGCCGTGGCCGTCGGCGGTGAGGGCCTGGACACGCACCACGTACGCGGTGCCCGGGGACAGCTTGGGCAGCGTCACCGAGGGGCCCTCGCAGCGCAGCACTGAGTAGCTGTTCTCGTCCACCTGGGGACACCGGGGGCACGGGGGCACATGGATGGAGGTGGCAGGGATGGGGCAGGGACAGGGGTGACAGGCATGGGGATGGCAGGGATGGGGATGGCAGGGATGGGACAGGGATGGGGGTAGCAGGGATGGAGATGTGACGTGGATGGAGATGTGACATGGATGGGAGCAAGGATGGAGGTGACACGGATGGAAGGGGACATGGACTGGGGAAGAATGGAGGTGACAGGGATGGAGATGTGACATGGATGAGGGTGTGACAGGGATGGGGGTGTGACGTGGATGGAGGCACGTGGATGGAGGGGTGACCTGGATGGAGGCAGGGATGGAGGTGACACGGATGGAGGGATGAACACAAGAAGGACATGAATTGAGGGATGACATGGATGGAGGCGAGGATGGAGGTGACATGGATGGAGGGGTGACACAGACAGAAGGGACAAGGATGGAAGGGGAATATGGACAGAGGAGCATGGAAGGAGGTGACACAGATGGAGGTGACGTGGATGGAGGGGTGAATATGGGAGAGACGTGGATGGGGGTTGACATGGATGGAGGTGGATGAACATGGGAAGGACACGAACTGAGGGATGACATGGATGGAGGTGACAAGGATGGGAGGGTGACATGGATTGGGGAGTGACGTGGATGGGGGGAGACATGGATGGGGCAAGGCTGGAGATGGCAGGGCTGGGGTGATGGGGTTGGGGTGCTGGGGTTGGGCTGTGGGGCTGTAGCTGTGCCACAGGACAGACCTTCTTGCTGTAGGTGACCTCGTACTTCCAGACCCGGCTCTGCTGCCGCGGTGGCACCGTCCAGGACAGGGCCAGGCTGGTGGTTGTCCGTCCGTCCAGGCTCACCGAGGTCACCCGGGGGGGCTCTGCCGTGGACACAGACAGGGATGTCACCAAGGTGTCCCCGGGGGGGTCAGGGACATCACGGAGGTGTCCCCTCTGGGGACAGGGACATCACAGGGGGGTTCCTATGGGGCTTGGGAACCTCACGCAGGTAATGGGGGATGGGGACGATATGGAGGTGACAGGGATGTCACAGAGGTGTCCCCATGGGGGACAGGGACATCTCTGAGGTGTCCCCATGGGGGTTGGGAACATCACGGATGTCTCCCTGTGGTGGATGGGGATGTCACAGAGGTGTCCCCATGGGGGACAGGGACATCTCCGAGGTGTCCCCATGGGGGTTGGGACCATCCCGGAGGTGTCCCCGTGGGGGACAGGGACACCCCGGCGGTGTCCCCAGGACGGAGGGCGGCCGTGGGAGGTGCTGGTGGCCCCTCACCGGTGTGGTTGACGCTGACGGTGGCGGTGGCCACGCTGCGCTGGGGGCTGTAGGGGGACACCCCATTCCGGGCCTCCACGCTGAAGGTGTAGTTGACGAGCGGCTCCAGGTCGGTGACGGTGACGGAGGTGGCCGTGAGCCCCCGGGGGGGCTGCGAGAACCTCACCCCGCCGCCGTCGCAGGGCCGGCACTCGCCGCCGTCAGGCCAGCACTGCTCGCAGGTGACGCTGTAGGTGACGTCCCCGCGGCCCCCGGGGTCGGCGGGGGGGTCCCAGCGCAGCTGCACCGCGGCCCCCAGAGCCACGGCCGTGACCCCCTGGGGGGGCGAGGGGGGACCTGGGGACACACACGGGGGGTCAGAGACTGACACAGTTCATGATTTGTGCATTCTAGGATTGCCAAGGGACTCTCGCAGGCTTCTGCAGGACTTCTGCATTTTACCTCTGATGGCCCATCAAAGCCCATCCCACCCCCGACAATCCTGACAGGCAGGAAAAACCCTTTTCCCAGGCCCCTCACGGGAACTCTGCGCAGGGCCAGGAGATGTTGGGGGTTCGTGGCACGGCCTGTGACACCAACCATGGATCTTTGAGTGTGGGAGCTTCCCTCCCCCACCCCCAATGGATCAAGGCCACCACTTCAATGGACAGACATGGGAGCTGCAACTACCAAGTTCCATCGCTGGACCCCATGGGCAGTGACTATAGACATCTGTCCACTCTCAGCTTTGCTTTCCCTTCCTCTCCCTTACCCTTCTCCTGTCTTTCCTTTCTCTCCCTAATGCATTTTCCCTGAAGGTTCTCTTTATGCCACATTGCTGTAGATGAGAGAGACAGATCATAACACTCCAAATGCTAACATACCTATTTAAACAAAATTGTTAAAATAAACCCTACCTATATGTTTTCAAGCACCATTATTCAGGGTCGTTTCACTCTAATCCGCCCCAAGGGAATTATTGATAAGAACCTGGGTTACCCCCCCTCCCTTTTCTGGGGTGGGTTGTAACAGGAGGTCAGTGGGGGGGCTGCACCTCGATATCCCCCCCCCCCCAATCCCAGGAGGTGACTTACGGGTGCAGGGATCCTCCGGGGGGTCCTGGGGGGCCCGGAAAAACCCCTCCTGGCACGGGCAGGAGGCAGCGGCGGCCGGGGAGGGCTCCGTGTTGGGGGGGCAGGGCTGGCACCCCCCCGGGGACACGGCGGCCTTGAAGGTGCCGGGGGGGCAGGCTGGGGACACACAGGGACAGCAGTGAGACCCCATGTCCCCTCCCCACACAGGGACACCTGTGAGACCCCAAACACCCCTCCCCACATTGGGACACCCCAAATCCCCCTCCCCACACAGGGACACCCCAAATCCCCCAAATACCCCTCCCCACACAGGGACACCTAAATCCACACACAGGGACACTGGTGAGACCCCAAATCCTCCCCACACAGGGACACCCTAAATCCCCCTCCCCACACAGGGACACCTAAATCCACACACAGGGACACTGCTGAGACCCCAAATCCTCTCTACACAGGGACACCTAAATCCACATACAGGACACCCTAAATCCACACACAAGGACACCAGTGAGACCCCAAATCCTCCCACATTGGGACACCCCAAATTGCCCTCCCCACACAGAGACACCTTAAATCCACCTCCCCGCACAGTGACATCTGTGAGACCCCAAATCTCCCTTCCCACCCAGGGACCTGCACCCAGGTGGTGGGGAGGGGGGTCAGCACCCACCCAAGCACCCAGAGGGGGGAAATTTTAGGGGGTTTCACCTCATTTTGCAGCTTCTTTATTATTGGGATCCCCCCTGGTTTCCCCCTCTCCCAGCTGAGCCCTGTCACTCTCACTGCTCTGGTGATATAAATTGGGAATTTTGGGAGTAATACTTAACTTCTCCAAAAAAAAGTGGGAAGTTTAGGGTGTTTCACCTCATTTTGCAGCTTCTATTAACGCTGGGACCCCCCCAGCCCATCCCGATTCAGCCCCTTCCTGGCTGAGCCCTGCTGCACTCGCTACACTGGTGATGCTCCAGGGGAACGATCCAGGACTGGGAATTTTGGGACTAACGCCTCATTTCTCCTGAACAAAGTGGGGGTTTTCAGGGTGTTTCACCTTTTTTTGCAGCTTCTTTATTATTGGGAACCCTCCAGAACCCCCCTCTCCCAGCTGAGCCCTGCCACACTCACTGCACTCAAGGTTGACCATCCAGGATCGGGAATTTTGGGGCCAAATCCTCATTTCTCCAACCCCAAATGGGAATTTTAGGTTATTTTACCTTATTTTGCAACTTCCATTATTACTGGGACCATCCCTGCTCACCCCAGCCCAGCTGCCACACTCGCTACACTCAAGGTTGATGATTCAGGATTGGGAATTTCGGGGCCAAAACCTCATTCCTCTTCGCTCCCACCCCACTCCTCGCCCAGCTGAGCCCTGTCACACTCATTACATTCAAGGCTGACCATCCAGGATCGGGAATTTCGTGGCCAAAACCTCATTCCTCAACCCAAAATGGGAATTTTTAGGGCATTCCCCTCCTTTTTGGACCCTCCTGCCCCAGCCCACCCCTTTCCCAGCTGAGCCCTGCCACACTCACTGCACTGGTGGTGCTCAAGGGTTGATAACCCAGGACGGGAAATTTCGCAGCCAAAACCTCATTTTGTCAACCCGGAGTTGGAATTTTGGGGTATTTCCCATTTCTTCCTTATTCCTGGGCCCCTCCCTGCTCCCCCCAGCCCGGCTGCCACACTCGCTGCGCTCACAGACCGCCTGGGATCGGGAATTCCAAGGCCAAGCCCCTCGCTCCTCTCCCATCCTTGGCTCCCCCAAACCCCCTCCTGGCCTGTTTCCCACTGGCCGTACCTTGGCAGGTGTCCCCCAGGCTCTGGAATCCGGCCTGGCACAGGCATTCCCCGATGGGCACGATCCACTCGCCCTCGGCGCTGCAGTGCAGGGCCGGCGCCTGCTCGGCCTCCGCCCGCTCCACGCACACCCCCCGCACCTCGGCCAGCGCCTGCGAGTCCGCCCCGGCCACGGTCTCCGGGAATTCCGCCAGCCCCCGGATCACCGCCGGGCAGCGCTTGTAGTAGACCCTGACGGAGAGCAGGGCCACGCAGGCGCCCAGGTCCTGGAAGGCCAGGTAGAAGCCCTTCCTCCGCAGCGGCCCCACCGAGCGAACCTCCACGTTGAGTTTGACGTTGCGGGCGGCAAAATCCTCCTGCACGGTGATCTCGTCCGGGGCGATGGTGTCGATCTTCCGGAACTGCCGCTTCTGGAAGTTGGTGCCATAATCCACGTCGGACTCGGCGTAGTAGAGGTTGAAGGTCTCCTTGCAGGAGCCGCCCCCGGCCGTGGGGAAGCTGTTGCAGTCGCGGACGGTGAACTGGAGCTCGATGAAGATGCGCTCGGCCACCCCCCGGTAGATCCAGTTGGTGCGGAGCCAGTTCTCCTGCTCCCCCTCCAGGACGTTGCACACGGAGTAGATGTAGATCAGGGAGTCGTTGAGGACGTTCTGCAGCTGGTCCCACTGTCCCCACGGAGACACAAACGGCACTTGGAGGGGGAACTGAGGCACAATGGTCCCTACGGAGGCACTCGGCCTCATCCCTGCAGGTGTCCCCAGCTCTACACCCATGGACACCCCCGGCCCTGTGGAGATCTCCGGTCACATCCCAGTGGAGATCCACAGCCCCATGGACATTCCCATCTCTGTCCCCATGGACGCCCCTGGCCCTGTGAATGTCCCCAACCACATCCCAACGGAGATCCACAACCCTGTGGATGTCCCCATCTCCATCCCCATGGGTGTTCCTGGCTCCATGGAGGTCCCCAGTCACACCCCACTGCAGCTCTCCAACCCCATGGATGTCCCCATCTCCATCTCCATGGATGCCCCTGGCCCTTTGAATGTCCCCAATCCCAACGGAGATCCACAACCTCATGGACATCTCCATCCCCATGGGTGTTCCTGGCTCCATGGAGGTCCCAGGACACACCCAGTGGAGCTTTCCAACCCCATGGATGTCCCCATCTCAGTCCCCACGTGTGGACCTGTCCCCCCCCCCCCCATGATGTCTCTGTCCCTGGGGGTGTCCCCATCCCCATCCCCATTGATTCCCCCACCAGCATCCCCATGGATTTCCCCATGCCCATGGAGGTCCTTGTTTCCATCACTAGGGAGGTCTCCATGGATGTCCCTGTTCCCGTGGGCGTTCCCCTTCCCCATCCCTGTGGAGGTCCCCAAGGATGTCCCTGTCCCCATCACCATGGAGATCCCCATGGAGGACCCCAATCCCATGGAGGTCCCCTATGGAGAGGTCTCCATTCCCTGGCCCCAAGGATGTCCCCATTCCCTGTCCCCATCCCGGTTGGGGTGCTGGATCCCGGGTGCTCACCCCTTTTCCGTAGGGATGGGTGAGCCAGCCCAGCTCCCCGTGTGCCTTGGCGAAGTCCAGCAGCACCACTGTGGGACAGGAGAGAGGAGAGGAACGTCAGGAGATGCCACCAGGACCTGCAGGTGCCACCAGGACACCCCTCGGACCCCCAGATCCTGGGATCCACTGACATCTATCCTTCAGGACACACGGACGTCCCCCAGGACCCACAGGTGCCCTTGGACCCACAGACATCACTGAACTCCCAGATGCTTCCAGGACTTACGGACATCCCCCAGGACCCACAGGTGCCCTGGGATCCATGGATGTCCCCAGTACCTACAGATGTCCCCATGGAAGCTCTCAGGGCTTGCAAACGCTCCTGGGACCCAGAGATGCCGCCGGGATCCACGGATGTCCTCAAGATCCATGGATATCCCCAGGATCCACAGATCCACCCCATCCCCACAGGTGCCCTGGGATCCACAGTTGTCCATGGGATCCACGGATGTCCCCAGTTCCCAGAGACGTCCCCATGACCCATGGAAATTCCCAGGGCTTGCAAACACTCCTGGGCCCCACAGATGCCCCCAGGATCCATGGATGTCCTCAGCATCCATGGATATCCCTGGGACCTACAGATGCCCCCAGGATCCATGGATGTCCTCAGCATCCATGGATATCCCTTGGCCCCACAGATGCCACCAGGATCCATGGATGTGCTCAGGACTCCCAGAGGTCCCCAGGACCCCCAGATCCACCCCATCCCCACAGACATCCCCACACGACCTCCAAACATTCCCAGACGCCACAAACGTCCCTTAGACCCACGGATCCCGCCCTCATTCCCAACAGATTCCCCCGGGATGCCCCCGAGCCGCCCCCAAAGGAGGGGGAGCGGCGGCGGTGCCGGGCCCGGACCTGCCGGGGCACGTCCAGGGCGGGTCCGGATCCAGCGCCGGGAGAGGAAGAGGAGGAAGAGGAGGAAGAAGAGGAAGAGGAGGCCGCCGAGGGCCGGGAGGGAGCGGGGCCCCCCCTGGGTGAATCACCCCCCAGGAATGTGCCCGGACGCCCGAGGTCACCGGGATGGGTCCGGCGGGACGGGGGAGGGTCGGGATGTGGGATGTGCCCCCCCGGCTCCCCCCGCTGGGAACGGACGAGCTCGACCTGCCCCGGAGGGTGAAATCGGGGGGGGACACACCCCAAAACCTGCGGGGGGGGGGGCAAATTCACATCCATTGATTTCTTTTAGGATTAAAGTCTGTCCAGACTCTGCCCGACGGGTTTAATCCGGCGTTTTTCGAGGGAAAGGCGGAAGAGCCCGGCCCCGAATGCAAATAAATGGGAGGCTGGGATAGAAAACGCCTCCCTAAGAAACCAAAAATGGGGGAAAAACCCCTAAAACGAGGATTTTTTGGAAGCGCTGGGGGGGAAGATAAAAGGAGGCGACCCCTCGGCGGGGACCCCCCAACACTCCGGGGCGGCTGCGGGATTTGGGGTGTGTTCCCAAAGTGCTGATTCCCAGGAGGGAATGTTGGGATTTGGTGCTTAAAACGGAGCGGGGGGGGGGGGTGGAATTGTGTCCCCCCCTCCACTGCCGTGCCCGGGGTCAGGAAGGATGCCCGGGCGGATATCCCGGTTTTCCTGCGGCTGGAAATCCCCCCGCGTGCCTCCGGAGAGCGGAAAGCGCCGGGAGCCGGGGCCGGGTCCCCCGGGAATGGGGCGGGGGGTCCCGGGGGGTCCCTGTGGGTTCTCTGTGGGGTCCCCCCGGTTTTGGGTCTGGGGGTTCCCTGTGAGTTCCCCGTGAGGTCCCCCCGGTTTTGGGGCGGGGAGTTCTCTGTGGGTTCCCCCTGGTTTTGGGTCCGAGGGTTCCCTGTGGGTTCCCTGTGGGTTCTCTCTGAGCTCCCCCCGGTTTTGGGGCAGGGGGTCCCTGTGGGTTCTCTGTGGGGTCCCCCCGGTTTTGGGGCGGGGGTTCCCTGTGGGTACTCTCTGAGCTCCCCCCGGTTTTGGGGCGGGGGGTCCCTGTGGGTCCCCGTGGGGTCCCCCCGTGCCGGGCGGGGGGGCTCAGGGAGGATCCCGGGGCTGTGGCTGCTGAGTCAAAGGGTGCAGCATCCTGGGAGCTCCCGGGACAGCCCCGGGACAGCTCCGGCGGCACCTGCCCCCCCTCTGCCATCATCACCATCCTCACATTCTCCATGGCCATCGTCACCACAGCCACCCCCCCCTTCATCTTCATCATCTTCATCGCCGTGGCCACCACCACCATGTGCCACCATGAACGTGGCCACCCCCCACCTCCCCCATCCTCCTCCTCACCCCCCCCCCACTCCACAGCTGCATCCCGGTCCCATTCCCAGCTCCATCCCTTCCCCATCCACTGCATTTTCCACCCTGTCCTGTTCTATCCTCATCCCATCCCAGTCCTGTCCCCATACCCAAAATGAACCAAAATCCTGTCCCCACTCATGTTCCTGTCCCCACCCCAATCCCATCCCAATCCCACCCTCATCTCAACCTTAATCTGAATCCCAATCCCACAATGAATCCTATGCCCTCTCACTCCCATCCCCATCCCAATCCTGTCCCCTCCTCAGTCTCAATCATAATCCCAAAATGGATCCCACCCCTATCCCATTCCCTGCTCCTTAACCCCCTCCCCACCCTCAGATCTCCCAAATCCCACCAGATCTCGCCCTTTCCAAGTGCTGGGAACCAACCCCCCCTTAACCCCAAATCCTGCCTCTCTCCCACCACTTTCCCTTCCCTCCCCTGCCCTTTTGAAACCCCAAATCCCAACATTCCCTCCTGGGAATCGGCACTTCGGGAACACACCCCAAATCCTGCAGTCACCTCGGGGTATTGGGGGTCCCCTCCACGGGGTCACCCCCCTCCCCCTTCCCCCCTGCACTCCCAAAAATCCTCACTTTAAGGTTTTTTCCACCCCATTTTTAGTTCTGAGGGGGGTATTTTCTATCCCAGCCTCTGATTTATTTGCATTTGGGGCCGGATTCTTCCCCCTTTCCCTCGAAAAACGCCGGATTAAACCCGTCGGGCAGAGTTTGGAGAGACTTTAATTTTAAAGAACTTCAACCTATGTATAAAAAAAAGTGAATTCCCCCTTTTTTTTTTACCCCAACCCCCCAAACTAAGCCCTAAAACCACGGGGGGAAGGGTTGTGAGGTGGAGGCCGAGACGCTGCTTGTTTTTTCCCAGAGATTTTTGGGATTTTCCTGACATTGTTTTCCAGCTCTCCGGGCCGGATCCCGCCCGGCCCTGAACCGCCCATGGGAAACGCTCCATTTTAGGGGGATTTTCCCCTTTTTGGGGGGTTTGGTTTTTAAATCCCCTCCACCCGCCCCCCTCTGTCAGCCTTTTCTGGGGGCTCCCAGCAGGACCCGGCCCCGGAGCGTCAGCCGGGCACTCGGCATGGGAAAAATCCCCCACACCTCTCAGTTTTCACTTTTTTGAGCTTTTCTTCCCTCTATTTAAACTTTTCCCTCCTATATTTTAGCCCCCGGGCCCATTTTAGCTCTCCCCCCCCTATTTTTAGCTTTTCCCCCACCTTTTTAATCCCCCTCCCACTTATTTCAACTTTTCCCCTCTTAGTTTAACTTTTCCCCCTTCGCTTCAACTTTCCCACCCTAATTTTAACTTTTCCCCCTCATTTTAACCATTTCCCCCCCGCACCCGCTGATTCCCCCCCGCACCCCAAATTTATTTTGGGAGGGGGGGAGCACCCCTTCTTCCTTTACTTTCCGAGCGCTCCCCAACCTCTCAACGCCCCAAAACCACGCGGATTTGCCCCAAACCCGCCTCACCTCTATGAATTCCCCCCGAGCACCCCGACAATGACTTTTGGGGTGTCCCCCCCCCAAAATAGAAGCGCGGGACTCACCTTCCTCGGCCGCCGCGGGGGGCAGGGGGGCGAGGGCGGTGAGGAGGAGGAGGGTGAGGGTCGGGGGGGTCCCGGCCATGGCGGGGGGTGCCGGGGGTGCCCCGCGAGGTGTGGGGTGCGTGGGGTGTGTGGGGTGTGTGGGGCGCGCGCCCGCTCCTGTTCATTCATGCCCCGGTGACGTCACCGGCCACGCCCGCTCTTAAAGGCGCCGCGGCCGCTCCCAGTTCGCCCCAGTCCGGCACTGGGAGGCCGCGCTGCCGGGGGTGGGACGAGGCCGTCGGAAGGGAGCGGGCTCTGGGAGCGCCCCCGGGGAGCGGGGAACAGCCGTGGGGGGGCTTTGGGGGTCCCGGTCCGGCCGCGAAGGGGTCCCGGAGCCCCCCCCGCCCCCTCCCCGTTCATTCATAACCAGCGTGGGAAGGGGGGGGCCGGCAGCCAATGGCGGGAGGGGGGCGGGGCCAGGGGCTACTACCGGCCACGCCCCCCGCCCACCAGTTCGGGACTGGGGGGACTGGGGGAGGGGCTGGTTTGGGGGGGCTGGTTTGGGGGGGCTGCCCGGCCCCCTCGAGCCCCAGGGCCCCAAACACCGCAGCGCCCCAAATCCTCAGCGCCCCAAACCTTCACCAAGCACCCCAAATTCTGCACCACCCACAGGACCCCAAATCCCGCAGCACCCCAACTCCATCAGCACTAGCACCCCAAATCCTGCAGCATCCCAAATCCTGCACCACCCCCATCTCCCCCAAGCACCTCAAGTCCCACTACAAATCCTGCCGCCCTCCCACTCCCACAATCCCACAGCACCCCAAATCCTGCACCCCCCACCCCCCATCCCCAGGTTCCCAACTGCACCCCAAATCCCCCAGCACCCCAAATTCTCCAGCACCCACATCTCCATAACGCACAGCACCCAAAATCTCCCAGCACCCCAAATCCCCATCACTTCACAGCACCCCAAATCCCACAGGATCCACAGCACCCCAAATCCCCCACTCCTCCATCCCCAGCACCCCAAATCCTGCAGCACCCACACCCCCATGATCCCGTGGCACTCCAAGTCCCCGGCACACCCCACTTACCCTAAATCACCCAGCACACCCCCATCTTAGCCCCACAAATCCCCCAACATCCCCATCCCAGCATCCCCCAGAACCCCAAATCCTTCCGCCTCTCCAGTACCCCATTGCACCCCAAATTCTCAGGATCCCACTTACCCCAAGGCACCTCAAATCCCCCAGGACCCCCTTCCCAGCACCCAAAATCCCCCAGCACCCCAAATCCTTCAGCACTTCAGATTCTTCTGAACCCACATCGCTGTGATCCCACTGCACCCCAAATCCCCCCAAATCCCCCAGCACCCTGATCTTCATCAACCCACAGAACCCCAAATCCTCCAGAATCTGCAGCCCCACAAACCCCACAGCACCCCAAAAGCCCACCCCCAGCATCCTAAATCCTCCAGCATCTGCAACCCCCAAATGCTGCAGGACCCACATCCCCACGATCCCATTGCACCCCAAATCCCCAGCATCCCAAAGGTCCCCACACCTCCATCCCAGCACCCCAAATCCTCCAGCACCTGCAGCCCCACGATCCCATTGCACCCCAAATCCCCCAGCACCCCCATCTCCATAACACACAGCACCCCAAAGCCCCCACCCCCAGCACCCCAAATCCTGCAGGACCCACATCCCCACGATCCCACTGCACCCCAATCCCCCCAAATCCCCCACAACCCCATCTCCATAACGCACAGCACCCCAAATCCCCAGCACCCCAAATCCCCCCGCACCCCAAACCCCCTGAATTTCAGGAAATTTCAGGAAGTTGAGGCTCCCCGGGATCTTTTTTCATAGAAAACACAGATTTTACTCAAAAAGCACCTTTTCCCCTCCCGCCTCCCCCCGGAGCCGCCCCCTGACAGGGGGTTCAGCTGGGGGGGGGTCCCCTCCTCCCCGCGGGCCACCCCGGCGGCGACCTGGTCCCTTTTCCAGAGCTGTTCCACCAGGGAATCGAGGATCGGGGCCGCCCGGGTCAGCCCGGCCCGCGCCCCCCCCGGGGCCGCCCCCGCCCGCAGCACCCGCAGCCCCCGCGCGGCCTCGAGAGCCCGAACCTCCCCCTCGGTGACGGCCGCGTGCGGGGACAGGTCGGACCTGGGCACACGGAGGGTCAAGGGAAACGGCAGCACCCCGAAACTCCCCCAAAATTCCCCCTAAACTCCCCCAAACCCCGCGGGAGCTGCGGATCCATCAGTGTGATGAGCTGGGAACGGGCTCTGCAGGGGGGAGACGAGGGGGGGCAAACCTGCCCTGGGGGGGACACGGGGCCACGGGTGACACCAACACCCCAAAAATCCTCCCTAGACCCCCCAAAACCAAAACCCCCTAAAAATCAGGGGGAGCCGGGAATCCATCAGTGCAGTGAGCTGTGAACGGGCTCTGCCTCAGGGGGGACTGAGTGGGGAGAAATCTGGAGGTGCAAACCTGCCCTGGGGGGGGCTGACACAGGGTCAGGGGAGACCCCAACACCTCAAACACCCCCCCAACAAGCCCCATAAAAACCAGTGGGATTTGTGACCCCATCGGTGCAACGAGGTGCTGCCCGTTCTCAGCCACACGAGATCCCACCCGGGAGGACTCTGGGGGTGCAAACCCCCTTGGTGGGGCGCTGCCCCCCCCCCCGGGGACCCCCCAAAAGGATACTTGGTGCCCACGACCACGGTGACGAGCCCCTGCCCCGAGAGGCGGCTCAGCTGCGCCGGCAGCTCCTCGAAGGACGCGCGGTCGGTGAAGGAGAACAGCACCAGGACGGCGTCCAGCTCCTCCTGACAGGCCTGGGGGGGGACAAACAACGTCGGGGGGGTCCCGGGGGGGTCCCCCCACCCCAAAAAAGGGACTCACGGGCAGCAGGTGCTCGAACTTCCTCAGGGCTCCGTCCCCGCAGTCCCAGAAGTGCAGCTGGAAGAGGACGGGCCGGGCGCTGCCCCGGGGCTGGGCCGGCCAGAACACCGTGGTGGCCTCGATCCCTGGGGACACGCGGGGCTGGGACCCCGGGAGGGCACAGGGGCACCCACACCCCCAAAACCTCCCAAACCCCCTGAAAAATCACCCCAAAACCCCCGAAAAAATCACCCCAAAGCCCCCTAAAAATCACCCCCAAACCCTCTAAAAAATCACCCCAAGGCCCCCTAAAAAAATCACCCCAAGCCCCCTAAAAAATCACTCCCCAAAACCCCCTAAAAAATCCCCCAAAACCCCCTAAAAATCACCCCAAAACCTCCTAAAAATCATCCCAAAACCCCCTAAAAAATCACTCCCAAACTCCCTAAAAAATCCCCCCAAACCCCCTAAAAAATCACTCCCAAACCCCCTAAAAAATCACTCCCAAACCCCCTAAAAAATCCCCCCAAACCCCCTAAAAAATCCCCCCAAACCCCCTAAAAAATCACCCCCAAACCCCCTAAAAAATCACCCTCAAGCCCCCTAAAAAATCACCTCAAAGCCCCCTAAAAAATCACCCCCAAACCCCCTTAAAAAGTCCCCAAAACCCCCTAAAAATCACCCCAAAGCCCCCTAAAAAATCACCCCAAGACCCCCTAAAACTCAGTGGGAGTTGCCAGTCCATGGGTGTAACAAAGTGTTGCCCGTTCTCAGCCTGCCCAGGCTCCGGAGTGGGGTGAAATCCGGGGTGCAAACGGGGACACGGGGCCAAGGGTGACACCAACACCCCCAAAAATCGCCCTCAAAACCCCCAAAACCCCCACAGGAGCTGGGAATCCATCAGTGCAATGAAGTGTGAACGGGCTCTGCCCAACCAGGTATTGAATGGGGGGGTGCAAACCTGCCCTGGGGGGGGACACGGGGTCGGGGTGACACCAACATCCCAAAAAATGCCCCCCAAGTCCCCTAAAAATAAGCAGCGTCTGTGAACCCATCAGTGTAACGAAGTGTTGCCCGTTCTCAGCCTGCCCAGGGATGGAGTGGGGTGAAGTGTGGGGGTGCAAACCCACTGATGGTGGTCAAGGGAGACACCAACACTCCCAAAAAAACCCCCAGAACCCCCCAAAATCAGTGGGAGTTGCCAATCCATGGGTGTGACGAAGTGTTGCCTGGTCTCAGCCCCCTGAGACACCCAGTGGGGGGAAATCTGGGGGTGCAAACCTGCCTGGGGGGTGACACGGGGTCAGGGGAGACCCCAACACCCCAAAAATCCACCCTTAGAGGGGCAAAACCCCCTAAAAATAAGCAGGAGCTGTGAATCCATGGGTGTAACGAAGTGTTGCACGTTCTCAGCCTCCGAGATACAAAGTGGGGTGAAATGTGGGGGTGCAAACACACTCGTGGGAGGACACACGAGCACCAACGCCCCAAAAAATCCCCTCAGTCCCACTAAAACTCAGTGGGTGCCCTGAATCCATCAGACCCATCAGTGTCACGAGGTGCTGCACATTCTCAGCCCCCCCAGATACCAAGGGGGGTGAGATCTGGGGGTGCAAACCTGCCTGGGGGGTGACACGGGGCCAGGGGAGACCCCAAGCATGGGATCTGTGTCCATGGAGTCCCTCTATCATCCCATGGGGTCCCTGAATCCCCACAGGGTCCCACATCCCTCCTATGGGGTCTGTGCCCTCCCCACAGATTCCCTGCATCCCCTTTGGGACCCCTGAACCCCCTGTGGGGTCCCTGAACCCCCTTTGGGATCCCTGAACCCTCTGTGGGGTTCCAGAACTCCCCCACAGGGTCCATGAACCCCCCCTATGGGATCTCTGCACCCCTCCTATGGGGTCTGTGCCCTCCCCGTCCCTGTATCCTCCCATGGGGTCCCTGAATCCCCCCAGAAGCCCTCTCTTTGTGGGGTCCCTGAACCCCTTCTGGAGTCCCACCATCAGGGGTCCCTGAATACCCCCCCAGAGTCCCAGAACCCCCAAAAGGGTCCCTGACATCCCTGTAGAGTCCCAGAACCCTCTTTGGAGTCCCAACACCCTCCATGGGGTCCCAGAACCCCCCCTAAGGGATCCCTGACACCCCTGTAGGGTCCCAGAACCTGCTGTGGGATCTCACCATCAGGGGCCCATGAACCACTTCAGAGGGTCCCTGACAACCCTATGGGATCCCAAAACCCCCTGTGGGGTCCCTGAACCCCCACATGGGGTCCCAGAGCTCTCTATGGGGTTCCACCATCAGGGGTCCACGAACACCCCCCCCCCCAGGACCCCTGACACCCCTGTGGGATCCCAAATCCCTTGTGGGGTCCCACCCCCCCTCCCAAGGGGTCCCTGAACCCCCTATGGGGTCCCGAACCCCCTGTGGGGTCCCACCACCCTCCCAAGGGGTCCCTGAACCCCCTGCGGGACCCCAGAACCCTCTATGGGGTCCCAGAACCCTCTATGGGGTTCCACCATCAGGGGTCCATGAACACCCCCCTCCCAGGACCCCTATGAGATCCCAAACCCCCTGTGGGATCCCAAACCCCCATCCAAAGGCTCCCGCCCCCCCAGCCGCCCCCCCGGGCCGTACCGAGGGTCTCGTGGTGCGGGGGGGTCGCGGCGGTCCCGGGGGCTCGGGGGGTCCCGGCCAGCGCTGCCACCAGGGCGGTTTTGCCGACGCCGCTCCTTCCCACCAGGAACAGTTTGTAGGGCAGGGTGGGCATGGCCAGGGGGGGCGGCAGCGCCGGCCGCTCCAGCAGCCCTGGGCAGGGGGGGACGGCGGTTTTTGGGGGGTTTTGGGGTTTTTTTTTGGGGTTTTTGGGGGGCTGATCCCGGGCGGGGCGGGGGTCTCACCGAACACCCGCCGCCGGTTCCGCTGCAGCAGCGACTCCAGGTAGGGGCGGCCGGGGGGCGACAGGAGCCACCCCCGCTCCAGCGGGGAATCCTGCGGGTCCTGGGAATCCCGCTCTGCCATGGGACCCTCCCCGCGCCTGCGGGACACGGAGGGGACCCCCCGTCCCCCAGGGGGGTCACTGCACTCCGCGGCTCTGGGGGCGAGGGGTCCCCTCTGACCCCCCCGGGGGCTCTGGGTCAGCCCAGGGGGGCCCTAAAAATTCCCTCGGGGTCCCCAAAACCACCTGTGGGGTCCGTAACCCCCCCGTGGGGTCCCTAACTCCACCCCATGGAGTCCCTGAACCCTCCATGGGGCCCCTGAAATTCCCTCGAGGTCCCTAAAACCGCCTCGTGGGGTCCCCGCAACCCCCTCTGAGGTCTCTGCATCCTGCCATGGGGTCCCTAAAACCACCTGTGGGATCCCTAAAACTCCCCCATGGGGTCACTGAACCCCCCATGGGACCCCTAAAATTCCCTTGGGTTCCCTAAACCTCCCATGGGGTCCCTAAATTCCCCTTTGGGATGCCACCATCCTCCCATGGGGTCCCTAAAACCCTCCATAGGGTCCCTAAACCCCCCAAGCGGTCCCTAAAACAGCCCATGGGGTCCCTAAATTCCCTTCTGGGATCCCACCATCCTCCCATGGGGTCCCTAAACCCCCTGTGGGGTCCCTAAAACCGCCCGTGGGGTCCCTGCACCCCCCTCTGAGGTCTCTGCATCCTGCTATGGGATCCCTAAAACCCCCCATGGGGTCCCTAAAACCACCTCCGGGGTCCCTAAAACTCTCCATAGGGTCCCTAAACCCAGCAGGGGGTCCCAGCATCCTCCCATGGGGTCCCAGTGTCCTCCCATGGGGTACCTAAAAGTTCCTTTGGGGTCTCTAAAATCGCCCAGGGGCTCACGAAAGCCCCTCCCGGGTCTCCAAACCCCCCTCGGGGGTCCCACCACCCTCCCAGAGGGTCCCCGCCCCCCCCCCCCGCGTCTGTGCCCCCCCACAGGGCCCCGCCGCCCTCCCCAACCTTTCAAAGGAGGTGATCCCAGCCCCCCCCTCTCCCTCCCCGCGGTCTGTGCCCCCCGAGCGCCCCCAATTTGTGTCCCCACCCCCCCAATTTCCCGGCGCGGTCCCTTTAAGACGCGGCCCCTCCGCTCACCGCCGCTTCCGCGTGACGTCACAAGCGGGGGCGTGGCCAGAGCGAGACCGCGCCCCCCGTCACCGCGCATGCGCCAGGGATGGGCCGGGGCGGCACGTGGAGGGACCCCGACCCTGCTTTGGGATCCGCAGTTCCCAACACTGGCAGGTTTTGGGATCCCCATCCCCAAATTCCAATCCCAACAGGTTTTGGGATCCCCACCCCCAAGTTCCAGCCCCAACGGGCTTTGGCGCCCCCACCCCCCAAGCCCCCCCCCCCCCCCCGGCTTTGGGATACCCAATTCCCAGCCCTTACAGGTTTTTGGGTCCCCAGTTCCCAGATCCAGCAGACTTTGGGTTCCATCCTCAATTTCCAATCCCAGCGGGCTTTGGGGTCCCTAATTCCCAACACTGGCAGACTTTGGGGTTCCCATCCCCAAATCCCAGCCCCGACAGGCTTTAGGATCCCCAGTTCTCAAATTCCAGCCCCAACAGATTTTGGGATCCCCATCCCCAATTCCCAGCCCCCAACAGGCTTTGGGGTCCCCAATTCTCCCAGGCTTTGGAGTCCTCCTCCCTAATTACTGACCCTGGAATGCTGTAGGGTCTAAAATCCCCACATTGGCAGGGTTTGGGATCTGCAGTTTCCAGCCCCAGCAGGTTTTAGGGTCTCCATCCCCAATTCCCAGCCTGGCAGGCTTTGGGCCCCCGAGTTCCCAGTTCTCCCAGGAATTGGGGTCCCCATCCCCAGTTCCCACCTCTGACAGGGCTGAGGGGGCCCCCAGTTCCTGACTCTAGCAGGCTTTGGGGCTCCCATCCTGTTTCCATCCCCAACAAGCCTTGGAGGCCCCAACTCCCAGCTCCAGCAGGCTTTGGGGTCCCCAGTTCCCAACCCTAGTGGGCTTTGGGGTCCCCATTCCCAATTTCCATCCCTGACAAGCTTTGGGATTCCTGGTTCCCAGCACTCCCCTCTTTTCCTGAACCCCCAACCTTGTTGCCTCCCTTCCCCCCCATTGCTCCTGGGACACATATTCCCCTTTTTTCACCCAAAAAGACCCCACGTTCTCACATTCTCCCTTTTTCACCCCCAAACTTTCAGGAATGGCAGCAGGGAATTCCCCTCCGTGTCATTCCCTCCCCTGAATCACCAACCATCCATTTCTTTCCCCTTTTTTTTTTTTATTTGTTAAACCGCTAAAAATTCATCAGGATTGGGGGGGAGGGACCCCCACGAACCCCCCAAAAATGTACAGAAGGTTTTAAATATCACCGGAATCGCTTCCCGTTCCTGCAGTCGGGAATGACGGCGGGGGGACACCTGAGTCGCGGGGGGGGCACCTCGCTCACAGCACCAGCGGCTCCCGGGGGATCCAGGGATCAAAGTTTGGGAGGAATTCCTCGTTAAGGGCACAGAACATGCGTTTCCATGGCGGGGGTGGAGCAGGGATGGCCCCGGCTTGGTGGGATTTTCGGGATGTAAACGTTGGGAAAACACCCCTCCAGGGGTGCTCCGTGTAGGGAGGATTCATCGCTCCATCCATCCCTTTTTTTTTTTTTGGGGATGGATGACCAAAAACATGCAAAGGGGGGGGTGGGAATCGCTGCCGAAGCCCTGACCGCCTTCCCAGAGGGAATATTTCACAGCTCACCCTTGGTGCTCCTGAGGTTTCTGGTTTTTTTGGGATGGGGACAATTTTGCTTTTCCCTTGGGACGAATCATTTTGGGATGGACAGGAGAGGTCGGGTTGGACCAGGGGGTTATTTACAGAGGTGGCAACAGGGTGAAGCAAATCCCTCCCCATCCCCACACGGCTGGGATGGGATTTAAGGCTCCGACCGGCAAAAAGCTCAGTGGGAATGGAGGGAAACAAAAATCCCGGGAAGGAGGGACCACGTCATGGCGCTGCCGGCTTGGGGAGGGCTCCCTGTTTTTGGGGTCCTGGAGGTTGTTGACCAAAACCTGGCAGAATCCACCTGTTTTTCCCACCCCCCGGAGGGGAAAGGGAAGGAGGGGGGTTGTCCCAGAGGGACGCACAGGTTCAATCCCTTGGGATTTGAATGGAATCCTTGTGGAAGGAGGCACGTGCAAAGATGAGGTGAAGTTGCTGCAGAGGCTGCTCACGCCCTCAAATTCACCAATATCCATCCTTTTCCCTGGAAAACCCACCCTGTTCCCAGGCTCCAAGGGGCTGGTTTGGCCTTGAACGGATTTGAGATGTCGAGTGAAATGAATCCTTGAGGTCCAGAGGGGAATTGGCAGCCAAACGTCTCCATTTTGGGGAGAGAAGTGGATTTTTAGGTGATCAGACGGGATCGAGGCCGATCCCGAAGCCTCATCCAGCACGGCAGGGAGAGGAGGGATGGAACAATCAATATATTTGGCATTCTGACATGAAATCCTGTCCTTTCCTCCTTGTTTTGGCCCTGCCCAAGGACAGGGGCGAGAGCGGCAGGTGAGGCAAAAAAAAAGGCATCGTGTTTGTGTCGAGCAGGATTTCCCAGCGCTGGGCATTCCCAGGGGGATATTGCTGCTGTTCTCCTGACGGAGCCAGGCGCGGAATTCACCCGGCTCCCTCCTCCTGCCTGCCAGAGTTCGGGTCGTTCCTACAAAACCAGGTTCACTCAAACCCCATGAGGCTCTCGAGGAGCTCTGGAGGGGTTTCGGAGGGATAAAGCCTCCCAAACCCTCGGAAAATCAACCTCGTGGGGGTCCTGGATGGCAGAATTCCATCCACCCCGAATCCTTGGGGTCCTTCCGCCACCGGCTTCACTGGGGTCTGACTGGGCAGCGCTGGAGGCTTTGCTTGGACTTTTATTGGTTTCCTGCTCCCTAATTCACAGTTTGGTCGCTGTGTGACGGGACGGGGGCCGGGAAGGACCGGGAAGAGCCGCGGGAAGGGGGAGGACGGGGGTGGCGGCGGGCTGGGGCCGCATTATCTCTTTGCTCGCACAAAGTACAAGGCATTTGTTTTGGGGTAGTATTTGACGTTCTGTTTCCTGTCCATGAGGCCGCCGAAGATGATGAGCTCGCCCCTGCCCTGCACCACCGTGTGCAGGCTGGTCTCGGGGGGTCCCACCACGGAGCTGCTGTTGAACACTTTCCACTTGACCCTGCCCCGCTCCTTGGTGTCCTTAATGTCCAGCACGTACATCTGCATGGGCTTGCAGTTCATGCTCTGGTACAGGGGCTTGCCCACGTTCAGGGACTGGGGCGGGTGGTGGCCGAGGCGCCGGGCGATGGGCGGCAGGGAGTGCCCGTCCCCCTGGGCCGCGCCCGCCCGCGCCGGCTCCGCGCCGGGGGAGCCCGGGGACGACGCCGGGGGGGGACTGAGCGCCGAGGAGGCCGAGGCGGCTTTGGAGGCCAAGGCCTTGACGGCCTCCAGGCTGCGGCGGAGCGCGCCGGGGGACACGGGCAGGGAGCCGGGGGACAGGGGCAGGGAGCCGGGCGCGGGCGGGGGGCTGTGCAGGCCGTTGGTGTGCTCGGGGGGGATCCGCGCGCCCGCCGTCCTGCCCTCGGCGCCGTCCAGGGCCTTGTGCTCCCAGCCCGGCTCGGCGGCGCCCAGGCGCAGCTCCCCCTGCTCCGGCAGCGAGCCCCGGCGCGGCGCCAGCCCCACGCGCGGGTCGAGGCCCTCGGCGGCCGAGGGGGTGCCGGGGGACAGCGCCTGCCCCGGGCTGTCCGGGGGGGCTCCGGGGGACGCGCCGTCCCCGTTGAGCACGGGGGAGCCGTCCCCCCTGGCCGGGGACAGGCTGCCCTCGCGGGAGCCCGCCGGCGTGTGCCGCTGTGCCCGCGGGCGCAGGGTGCCCCAGCGGCCGTTCACGCAGGGAGCCTCGTCCGTGCTCCTCACCGGGGACTGCGAGCGGTATTCCCGCGACTCCGGCACCAGGGCGGGCGGCGTGGCGCTGATGGGCGATGGGCGAGAGTTGAGGCTGGGGCTGAGCGGGGCCCTCCCGCTGGGGGCTTGGCTGAACACCACCACACACTGCCCCACCTGCGGAGAGAGGAGACGGGTCACGGGCACTGCGAGGAGCCCCCGCACCGCGAAACCGGGGGCTGGGGAGTGGGCTGGGAGCACGGGGCGGGATCTAGGAGCCCGGGTTCAGATTTCGGAGCCTGGGTTCAGATTTCGGAGCCCGGGTTCAGATTTCGGAGCCCGGGTTGGGATTTAGGAGCCAGCGTTGGGATTTAGGAACCCGGGTTGGGACTCAGGAGCCTGGGCTGAGATTCAGGAGCCAAGTTTGAGATCTAGGAGTCTGGGTTGAGATTTGGGAGCCCAGGCTGGAATTCAGGAGCTCAGGCTGAGATTCAGGAGCCCAGTGTGAGATTAAGGAGTCCAGGTTGGGATTTAGGAGCCCAGGTTCAGATTTCAGAGCCCGGGTTGGGATTTAGGAGCCCAGGTTGGGATTTAGGAGCCTGGGTTCAGATTTAGGAGCCTGGGTTGGG
>NW_020897752.1:893446-914375 GCF_003984885.1 Neopelma chrysocephalum | reverse complement strand
GGTTGGGATTTAGGAGCCTGGGTTCAGATTTAGGAGCCTGGGTTGGGATTTAGGAGCCCACTTTGCTGCTGAGATCACGCCCCCAGGAAGATGGTGGGTGGGAGCAGTGCTTTGTTCCTGTGGCCAGGGAATGTGCCCCAAGGGCAGCAGGATGAGGGGCTGTGTGGGGCAGGGACCCTGCCGTGCCCGTACCCTGCAGGCAGGATGGCACCACAGCTCCGGCGCTCCGTGGTCCTCGTTCTCCACCTTGAGCGGCTGCCACGTCCAGGGGTTGGCCTGCATGTGCAGCAGCCAGGCGTCCTTGAAGAGCTGCCAGGGAAGGGGGGCACGGTTAGGAGCCTGGGGCGAGGCTCAGGAGCCCAAGTTGAGAATTAGGAGCCCAGGCTGGGATTTAGGAGCCCACGTTGGGATTCAGGAGCCCAGGCTGGGATTTAGGAGCCCCCTTTGCTGCTGAGATCATCCCACCAGGATGCTGGTGGGAGGATTTGTTCCTGCGGACAGGGAATGGTGACCCAAATCAGGAGCTGACTGCCTGGGAGTGACCACACCTCACCATGGCCACGGATAAATCCCTTCATTTCCATCTCCTACCCCAGTCCAAAGTCAGGGCTCATCCTTCCAAGGCTCAGTGAGCTGCTCAGAGAGCGCCTCGAGGTTTTTTCGTTAATTAAAGCAGCTCTAGCAACACCTAAACAGCTTCTCTGGAAAGTCTCCCGCGTGGGCGCCCGGATTTGAGGGATAAGATGCCCCCTGGGCTCCCCCTGCCCCCAAATGCAGCCCCCAGGGCTCCCAGTGCCGTGTCCCTGCTCCCCCAGGTACTCACAGCGTTGGGGCCCCCGCAGCCCCCCAGGATGAGGATGGTTTCATTGTCCAGGACGATCTGCAGGGCAAAGAGCAGGGTCAGGGCTCCTGCCAGGCCTCCCAGGGCACACAGAGCAGGTTCTCAGCTGCACAGGCGCTGCTGGGTCCTGCCTGCCCCGGGATGAGCTCTGGAGCGGGGATGGAGAGCCGGTTCTGCCGGGCCTGGGGCAGAGCAGGACGGAGGGTTCATCCCACGGCCTTGGCCCAAACCAGCTCCTCTCACCCGGGAGAGAAATCTCCCTTCCCAAAGCTGAGCCAGGGCACAGGGGCCTCAACACCCTCTCCAAAGGAGTGGGAAGTTGGGAGGATTGTTTGGGAGGCAGGTGCTGGCAGCAGCGTCTGTGAGTGCTGCTGGTGGGCGAGATATTCCCTCGGGCTCTTTTCCCAATGGATGAGGCACGTTGGAGCACAACCCGTCTCTGCTGGGTGCCCCGGTGGGATGAGCCACACTGGGAATCACTGGGAAGGCAGGGATGGAGACACCTGCACCGAGCCAGGTGACACCCATGAGCTCCTGCCCCGGGCAGCAACCGAACAGGTGCTGCCAGCGCCGTGCTCGGAGCGGGAACAGTCCGGAGCCACTGGATCCAGGGATCGGGAGAGCGGAGTAGCAGGAAGGCCCCGAGCCAAACCACCCCGTGCTAACTCTGCCCCAATCTGAGCCGCCCCAGGGCACGAGCCCGGGGTGAGAGCAGCAATTTGTGTCCTACAAATGTGCACCAGAGCTCTGAGTCACGCCGGGAGATCAGGAACAGGGAGGGAAAGGGAGGCCCCGGCGGGCAGGGGATCCCCGGATAACTCGGGAATGAGCCGGGCAGAGCTGCCTGGAAGCTGAAGGTGAAGCTGAGCCCCGTCTCTCTCACCTGGGACTGGCCCCCCCGTGGGTGAGGGCTGGGCCCCGAGATGCTGGGCTTGGACCAGGCCCACTGCTCCAGATCCAGCACCCACACGTCGTTGCTCCTGCAGGGACGAGACAATGGGATGAGGCACAGCCGGGGCCTGGGAGCTCTGCTCAGGACAGAGGCTCGGGGCACACGGGGGTTTTTGGCAGGCTGGAGCCTCGGGATTTGCCACAGGAGGTGTGCTAAGGCAGCAGTGAAATCCTGGGGAGAATTCCTTCTGAAACACCAGGAGCTATCCCGGGACATCCCAACACCCGCCTGGCTCATCCCAACTCACATCTGCCGAGATCCAAGAGATCCCCCGAAAACAATCATCTTGTCCTCGATGACACAGGAGGAATGTCCTGCCATGGGAGGGGGGCCGTGGGTGGTCATGATGCAATTCCACCTGGGAAAGAGGCAGGAAGACGTTCACCATTGGGAGGGAAAGGAAAACACTGGATGAACAGCAAACAAAAAATCCCAGGGGCCAGCAAAGAACATGTTCCAGAGGAAAACCACCGGGAAAACCTCCGACTCTCCAAATAATAACGAAACTAATTAGAAATCCAATGTGCTAAACATTTTCAAGGCATGAGCCAGTCCCGTGGCCAAGGTGGGAATATCCCCCCTTCCAATTAAGTTTGCCCCGAATTCTTTCCAGGGAGTTTAATTACAGAGTTGTAACGACCAAAGTGCCCTGGATAATTGATACTTGGGAGGATGGAAAGTTCTCAGTGGGAGAGGAGCAGGAATGATCTCTTTGATACAGCCTCTGCTGCTTTCTCACACACAGGATTGGTGGCAAAGCCGGGTCTAAAATCAGCTAAACGGTGTTGAAAGGGAACAGGAAAATTCCTGCCGGCTCCATGGGCACTGGATGCTCCATCCAGGAGCTGTAGAGGCAGGGATTTATAAAATGATGGAGAAACCTGCTTTCTCCCGGCTCCCTGAGGGAGCTGAGTTTTGGATCATGACTAAAAACAAGACCTCCAGCAGTTAAAGCTTATCTCAGAACCACCTCCCTGCTCACAGCCAATGTGATTAATCACTGAAACATCCAAGTGGGAAACCTGGATGGGGATGCTCAGGGAGCCTGGAATATTTTAGGTACAAATCCAGAGCCCTATGGCAGCAACCAGCACCCAGGAGGTGCTTGAGAGCATCATGTCCTGGGCTCCACTGCTGGGTTGTGGCTTTTCTTTTGTTCCAGAAAGAGTTTTAGAGACACTCCTGGGACACCAGGAGCATGCCCAGCTTCCCAGGGGTTCCCCCAGCTGCATTCCAGGCACATTGCTCTGGGATCAAAGCCTGCCCTTACCAGTTTTTGGAGGGTGAGTAGGTGTGGATCTCATCGAAGAACCTCTCGGGCTGGTGCAGGGGGTACGGGCTGGGCCGTGTCCACCCCCCAAAAAGCACCAGCAGGTCCTTGTAGACCACCAGGGTGGCCCCAGCCTTGGGGGAGGGGTAGGAACCTGGCAGGGATGGAGAAGGGCAGGGTTAGGAAAGCCATGTCTGAACAGCAGCCCCCGACTCCGCGACATTTCCTCCTGGAGCGTCGCAACACGGAGACTCCACCTCGCAGAAAAATGAAAATAAAGGGGGGAAAAAAGAGGCAAAATTAGAGCTGGGAGCCTGGGAAGAAAACTCCTGCCAATTTGTGTCAGCGTAATTAGTAGGAGACTGAAAGCACATCTCAAAACATCTGTCACTCACTGGCAGGAAATTGCTGGTTTTCCACTGTATCCCTTCAAATTATTGCTTTAGCACTGAATAAAAGCAATAATTACCTCAAATACCTACTGACTGCTCTCCCCAAGGAAGGAGGGGGAAGGAATAGCAATTCCAAGGCATCGTGGCAGATATCTGGGAGCTCACAAGGGCAGCACACACTGAACCCCATTTCCGCAGGATTAATCCCTGAACTCTGGGTGAAAAAGGAGGCACTGCCTTGGACAAGGGATGGAGGGACAGGACAAGGGAATGGCTTCCCACTGCCAGAGGGCAGGGATAGATGGGAGATTAGGAAGGATTCCTTCCCTGGAGGGTGGGGAGGCCCTGGCCCAGGTTGCCCAGAGAAGCTGTGGCTGCCCCATCCCTGGAAGTGTCCAAGGCCAGGTTGGAGCAACCTGGGATGGTGGAAGGTGTCCCTGCCCATGGCAGGGGGTGGAATGGGATGGGCTTTAAGGTCCCTTGTGACCCAAAGCATCCTGGGATTCTGTGATTCCAGTGGAAGGTGTCCCTGCCCACAGTACGTGGTTGGAATGAGATGGTCTTTAAGGTCCTCCCAACCCAAACCATCCGGGATTTTATGATCCCAAACCTCTCGGAGCAGGAGCAGCTTCAGTGCCAAGAGCCCCTTGGCAAGGGCAGCTATGGAAGGATCGGATCCCTTTTCAGCCCCAATTCACTGCAAAAACCCAACCCCTGCCCGTCCCAGGAGCCAGAGGTGCTGTGTCACTCCCTGGATGTGCAGGAGCTGTTGAATTGCTTCCCAGGAAAAGGCAAAGCCTCCCCAGCCCAGGCAGACTCAGAGCATCCTCCTTCCCACATTGGTCATCAGCACCGGGCACATTCCTCCACCTCCACAGTCACTCTTTCCAAATATTCCTGAACACATCATCCCAAATCCATGGCAGGGTGCCCGGCTCTGGGAGCGGGGCAGCTCCAGGGCACGTGGCCACAGTGGCACCGTCCCCTCTCCCGAAAAGGCTGACGGACCCTCTGTCCCCTGCCATGTCCCCACGGGACTCGGGGGCACATTTTTAGCAGGGAATGACACAGAACAGACTATTTTTAAAAGAAACCAGAGCAGCTATTTTGGGATGTTACAGCAGAGGGAAGAATTCCATGGGTTCCAGGTGGTGGGTGGGAAGAGGCTGGCAAAAAGCAACCCCTGGCCTGACACAGCGAGATGGCCACAGTGTCCCTGAACCCTTCCCGAGGGACAAAGCACTCTGCTGCTCTCAGGGACACGGATATAAGGGAAAAACGGGAATAAAGCTGTGCAGGAGACAATTCCTGTGCTGGGTCATGAAGAGAGTGTGGCCAGAGCTGTGCCAAGGTCTCTGTGAGGACCAGAGTGCCAGAGAGGGTCACACTTGCTTACTCTTTGTTCCCAAATTCCAGTTTTCCTGGCTTGCTGTGTGTGCAATTCACCCACACCAGCGGGTTTCCAGCCTGAATATTTCCCTGGAAGTGCCTAAAGTCGTTCTCCCAAGCTTGGCATCACAAATGGAACTGCCAGAAACGTTTCCACCCGCTGTGGGGAAACCAGGCGATTCCCTTGGGGATGCCACGAGGAGCTGGGCTTAAAATGGGTGATTTTGAAACAAAAAGGGGCAGCTGGAGTGATTCCAGGATGGAGAAACACTGGCACATCACTCAGAAAGGTCTGGGATGGTGCAGTGACCTGAGAGTCACCCCGGCTGAGCAGGGACCGGCTCCTGGTGAGTCAGGCCCCGCACACAGCCCAGGGCAGGGCTGGCCCCGGTTTTTCAGGAAGCTTTGCCTGTTCTGGGCCATTGTCCGGATGTAAATGAGCCGAGTTTCGGTTCTGCAGTGCAGGAAAAGGCAGAATTTTATAAGTCAAAGAAGTGCTGGCCTCTCAAAGCCTCTTCCAGCCTCACAGCCTGGATACCCACGGGATACCTCTGGATGCTCCCTGCAAACGAGGCGCACCAGGAGCATCTCCAGGGATCTGGTGTTGGAGCAAAACACGTGGAAAATTGCAGAATTCACAGTGTTTATCCCTAAAGCAAGGGAGAGCTGCTGCCAAGGTCCTTGGGAAGGGCAGGACTCCCGAGGGAGCCGGAGCGAGGCCGGAAGGCGCCGGAAGCTTTGTGAGCTCAGGCCTCAGGTATGTGGAGAACAGGGCACGGGGACATCAAAGGGGCCCCACAGGGACATCAAAGGGGCCCCACCAGGACCTGCTCAAAGTCCAGGCCCTCCGCAGGATGTGGGAGTGGCCTTTCCAAGGCTCCCAGGAACACCTGACACGGGAGGGCTCCTCCCGCTCCGGGACTGGGATGGGGATGGCCCAGGGAGCAGAACCTCGCTGGTGAATTGTCCCGGTTCCCACTGCTCCAAAAGGGCTCTGGCTGCCTTTCCAATTCCACACCCCCAGCACAGCACCCAGCCCAACATCCAGGTTATCCTTCCCTGGGGACAGAGATCCCAGCAGGCAGAGGGTGCAGCACATTCACTCCCTCCATCTCCCCATGGCTCCCGCTGCTCTTTCCACCACTTAAGAGCTGCTCCAAGCAATTTCTCCCCCAGCTGATGGATTTTCCTGGCTCACAAAGCCGAGGAAACCCAACCAACCAGGGACCTCCGGCTCCCACGGATGTTTGGAAGAGCAATGCCAGGCTCTGGTGGCTCCCCACACGAGCTCTGGGGGTTTTATCCGGGCAGGATCTGCCCTTCTCAGCAGTTCCCAAAGCCCATTGATCCGGCCCCGTAATCCCGCCGGAGCCGCACGCGCCGGGATTAACGGACACAAAGGGAGGGCCCGGCTGGGAGGGCACGTGGAGCATGGATTTCCAGACCAGCCTTTCACCTCTGGTGGGTGCAGCCCTGGGAGACTCCACAAATGAGCAGCAAGAGGAGCTTGAAGTACAAAGGGCAATGAAATGGGTGATGGGATTGTCCAGGGGGAAGGATCAGCTCGGATCCACAGGGTTTGGGGGAATATTGTGCTGGAGCAGCGCCAAGGGGGGAAGGGTAAAACATGGAAAGAGTTGTGTAAGGAGGATGAACATTGAGGAGTTTTATTTCTGGAGAGAGGTGAGACGAGCCACAACCAGGGCCTGGTTTTGCTGGATTTGATGGATTTTTCCAGCCACCTCAGCTCCAGCAAGAGACAACTCCAGGGAGCTGATCACCACCATCTGACCGGATTTCCATGAAATACCCCGATAAACAAAGCCATGTTTCCAATTCCAAAGCCAAGGAGCTGGTCCAGCAGCCATGAATTTCAAATGCAAAGGGATTTGAGGTCCCAGGTTCCAAAGCCACCCTTGAGCTGCACCCCAAAGGTCCGAGGGCAGGAATCATGGAATGATTTGGGTTGGAAGGACCTTCAAACTCATCCAGTCCCAACCCCTGCCATGGGTGGAACTTTCCACCATCCCTGGTTGCTCCTAGCCTGGTCCAACCCGGCCTTGGACACGTTTTCCCAAGGCAGGACTGTCCTGTCCTGCCCGTGGAGTTGTTCCTCCGTGGGGTTCAATCCTGTTCCCCAGGAGTTTTGTTTTCCAGCCCAGCTTTACTAGTCCAGCTTTTAGTCTGGCAAAGACTTAAAACCTCAGTTCCAAAGCAGACCCCTGATCCCTCCCCTGGCATCATCCACCCTGGCTGAGAGATTGCCTCCACCACCCCAAGGTCCATCCCAAACCTGTGTGATGAATCCCCAAATCCTTCCCTTTCAACCGGAAGCAAAACCAGAGCAGGAAAAAGGAAATCCCTCTGCTTCCCAGGCCAGCCAGGACTTTTCCACAGCCATCTGCAGATTCATCCCAAAGTTTTTCCCTGTCAGGTTACCCAAAGGGAAGAGGACAAGCTGGTGAGCAGCAGCCCAGAGGCTGGAACATGGGATGAGCATCCCAGCAGTCCCAGCACTGGGACTGGATTTGGGAGACACCAAAGGAGAACCCCTATGGGAAGTGCAGACATCTCCATGGAATGTTGCACACCTAAGTCAAACCCCAACACTTAGGACTCACTGCTCAGCTGCCTCAGATCCCAGCACCTGACATTCACCTGTTTTTATTCCCAAAATGTTTAAAACGTTGGGATTCTGAACATTTTCCAGACTGGCTTTGACTGGGTCTGTCTAAACCTTAAAGCCTGTAAAAGCCACTAAAGTATCTCTTTCCCTTTCCAAAGCCACAGGAGATTTACTGTTCCCTTCCCAAAAACCCCCAAATTCCATGCTGGAAATCAGGCAGGAATTCAGCCTCGTATGAATTTAAAGGAAAACAGAACAAGACCCAATTTGTCTCCTCAAAAACGAGATAAACCCTTTGCAGGCACAAACATCTGAATGTCTGCTGCCTGGGACACACTGCTCAGGAGGGAAGGGGGGGATATCCAGAGTTTTTTCCCCAGTTTTGGGGGGTGTGTCACCAAACCATGGCAACCCCCCGATGTTTACACAGAGCCAGAATTCCCGGTGGCCGATTCCCACCCCGCGGTGACACGGGAGTGTGGGACAAGCCCAGTCAAAGCACCGGTGGGGAAGGGAAGGTTTGGTTTCCTGCAATCCCTGCGAGGTGGAGGCAAAACCCCCACGGGGGAGGAGAAGTCAGGATAAGTCACCCCGGAGCTGTTGCAACGCCCCGGTGGTTGTTTTTTTAAGCCCGGAATTGGAATTCGTGAGGTGCCTCCGCTCTGAGAAAGCCGTGGAAAAGGAGAGGCAGTGCCCTCTGAACCCTGAGCAACAGGATTGACTGAGTCACTCCCGGCTAATGCCGCCAAAAATGTCCTGATTCAGCACGCTGAGCAAACACAGAGAGGTGCCAAACGCCCCGGGCTCGGCCCCTTATCTCCCAACAGCCACCGACGGGATCCTGCAATCCTGCACCTCCCGCGGCACGAGAGGCCTCACCGGGATCCATCCTGAGCCTGCAGGAGAGGCCTCACCAGGATCCATCCTGAGCCTGCAGGAGAGGTTTCCCTGGGATCCATCCTGAGCCTGCAGGAGAGGTTTCCCTGGGATCTATCCTGAGCCTGCAGGAGAGGTTTCCCTGGGATCCACCCTGAGCCTGCAGGAGAGGTTTCCCTGGGATCCATCCTGAGCCTGCAGGAGAGGCTTCCCTGGGATCCATCCTGAGCCTGCAGGAGAGGCCTCCCTGGGATCCAGGCAGAGCTCTTCTCCCAGCAGCATCACCCTGAGGTGCTGCTGCTCCTGAGGGCAAGGGGACCCTTCCCAATCCTTTGGGATTTGGCCCCGTGGTCCCGGGAGCTGCTGTTGCAAAAGCTGCTCTTCCCTCTCTGGGTGGGCAGAATCCGACTGATCCACAATTCCTGATCCACCTTTCCTGATCCACCTTTCCTGATCCACCTTTCCCTGATCCACCTTTCCTTGATCCACCTTTCCCTGATCCACCTTTTCTGATCCACCTTTCCTGATCCACCTTTCCCTGATCCACCTTTCCCTGATCCACCTTTCCCTGCTTCCATGCCTGGTGTTTTCTCCCCCTCTGAGTGACACCCTGCAGACTTCCAAGGGATTTGAGTGACACTCTGACACCTCCCCAAACCAGCTCCGGAGCAATTACAAAGCTCCGGGATTCCAGGGAAAGGGCTGAGCGGCTCCTGCCACTCGTCTTCCCCCCGGGAGGCAAAGGGAGGGATGGGAATTGCTGGATTGGGCTGCACCGAGGGATAATTGCAGGGAAGGGCTGGAGGTCTGTGGGCTGGGGGCAGCTCTGCTGAGCTCCGCACTTTCCGCCCCAGCCACGCTCCCGGAGAATCCCAAAATCACTGGTGTTCCAGGAAATGGCTGCTGTGGAATTTGGTGAGGCTGGAGCCACCACAGGGCTGAGAAACCTCAAGTATCCTTTAAAGAGCAGCCTGTGGGCACGGTCAGGGAGCCCTGGAATGGTCTGGGTTGGAAAGGATCTTAAAGATCATCTCGTCCCAAGGGCACCTCCCACTGTCCCAGGCTGCTCCCAGCCCCATCCAACCCAGCCTGGAACATTTCCAGAGGTGGGGAATCCACGACCCCTCTGGGCACAGCCAGAGGGGGCTCCTTGAGGAAGTGCAAAAAGCTCAGCATTGGGAAGAGCAGGGAGAGCTCCTCCCAAAATCTGCTGCAGGGACAACACTGGAGTGTTATTCACTGCAGTTACCTACTGGAATCCCAACATCTTCCCGCTGGAATTCCCAGTCCAGCACAGGGATACTCCATCCAGTTCTCTACAATTCCTTTACCCTCCCTTGCTGTGTCCCCCTTTCCTCTCATTTCCAAGCCGAGGCTCCTGCACTTCCATCACCCCAGGAGGGCACATTGCTCCCTCATTCCCGTAATTCCAAACTCCCTGAATATTTCACATCAGGAATAAGCATCCCCCTTTTGTGCTGCAGACAAGGGTGTGCCAGTGCTCCCCCATTCCGCATGCCTGCCCCATTCCAGGAGATTTCTACAGCAGATGCTTTGGGAGAAGACTAAAATCAGGCTCCGGAGTGCGAGGATTTAACGAGGCTTCGGAAGCACATCGGGCTGCTCTGGGTTTAAAGTGCACAGGGAACGCTGCCTGGTCAATCCCGAGTATTACACACGTAATCCTGGTGGATAACAGTCCTCCAGGCACAGGCACAACAGCGGGAAAACACGGAAGGAGCTGCTGCCGATAGATGTCAGCACAGCCTTCCCGAAATCCCGAGCAGGACCTTTCCCAAGGCTCCTCCAAGCTGCCTCCCGGCTGACAAGGCTGATCCAGCCATGGGATGACAGGGTTTTATCCCACTGCCCCCCCAAGGGAGGTGGATGTACCTTCCCGGGAGGGAATAACTGGATATAAAATCACCCTGGAGCTCGTGGGTAGGGAAAGCCCCAGCCCTGCTCCCTCCCACGCCTGCGGGAGGACGGGAGCAGCCCCGGGAAGGAGCGGGAGCAGCCCCGGGAAGGAGGGATCAGGCTCTGGGATCAGGCTCGGGGCTCCCTCTGTGCTCACAACACATTCATGACAGGAGGCAGCACCAGAGCCAACGGCCCGGCAGCGGCTCTGCTGTTTGAAGCCCTTTTCCCCGAAAAGGAAATCCAAAGGGAGGTTTGTCATGGATGCTTTGGCTGCTCCCACAGCGTGGAAACACCTCGGCTCCGAACTCGGACGGGCAAGGAGCTCAATTCTCTGCAGGGCCGGGAAATCAAGGAAAAAAATCCTTAGAGGAAAAAAAAAAGCTCTTGGAAAATCAACGCTAATTCCTGCTCAGGGTTTAACAGATGGGAGGCCTGGACTTGGAGAGCATGGAACAGCCAATGGTCCTCCGAGCGCTCCAAGGCTTTCCCAGGGGAAAATGCTGCTGCCATTGGGGATTTCTGCTCATCATCCCGACACACCCCTGGGAGTGTCCAAGGCCAGGCTGGACGGGGCTTGGAGCGACCTGGGACAGTGGGAGGTGTCCATGGCAGGGGGTGGCACTGGATGGGAGAGGAGAAGCTCCAGGGAGACCTTGGAGCCCCTTCCAGTGCCTAAAGGGGCTGCAGGAGAGCTGGAGAGGGACTTGGGACACAGGGAATGGCTTCCCACTGCCAGAGGGCAGGGTTAGATGGGAGATTAGGAAGGATTCCTTCCCTGGGAGGGTGGGGAGGCCCTGGCACAGGTTGCCCAGAGAAGCTGTGGCTGCCCCTGGATCCCTGGAAGTGTCCAAGGCCAGGTTGGACAGGGCTTGGAGCAACCTGGGATAGTGGGAGGTGGGACTGGATGGGCTTTGAGGTCCCTTCCCACCCAATCCAATCTGGAATTCCAGGATTCTGACTCTCAGATGTTTGAGACCTCCAGAAGGTTCCAACTCCCCTGGGAGCCTCCAGGTTCTGAGCACCACCCAGACCCAACTCCTTATTTGTCCATACAACGATTCCCAACTCCGATTTTCACAGAGCAGGATTTTCTTATTTCCAACAGAGCTGCAAAGAGTTTTCCCCAATTTTGGTACAGCAAATCCTTCCAGAGGGCCCAGGGGTTGTATTTAACATGGGCAGGTCCTGCCCCTCCACTCCTTCCAGGAACTGCCCTCAGTGATCCCTGTGGTCCCTCCCAGCTCAGGATATCCTACAGAATCCATATGCCCCTGCTCCAGGCCACCTTTGAGCATCAAAACAGGGACCAGGGAGGCTAAAAATTTTCTGTGTCCATCTCAGAGACTGATAAAGGCAATAGAGGGAAACATTCCTTCATTAATCTCTGGAGGGATCTGCACCCAGGGAATCTTAATCTCTCTCCGGGAATCTTAATCCCACAAGGGTAAAGCAAGAAGCCCTTTTCCAGGTTGGACTGCTCCATCCATGGGGGCAGTGTGTTAAGGAGGACTGCTCCACACTGGAAACCTTCTGGAGAAAGGAATACTGTGCAGGTGAATTTAAAATCTGGAATAAATCCCTCATCATCCAGGAGAAGAGAATCACCAGAACATTCCTTATCAAGATTCCTGCTCTATTCAAGGTGCAGGTTTGCTGGTTTTGCCATGGAAAGATCCAGCATCCTCTGGATTAAGACAAACTCATGGATGAACTGACACATGGGATATCCATTCCTGCACCAACATCCAGGTGCTCAGCTCTTCCCTTGCCTTAAAGGGAACCACGAGTCCCCAGACCTGTCCCGAGGGAAGAGGGGAACCAGATCATCCCTGAGACACCCACTTCCCTTGGAGCTGCTTCCCTCCCAGCCTCCTCTGCTTCTCCCTCGGAATTCCCTTTCCACAAACTCCCCCCACGCCAGGCTGAGCTGCCTGGGGCAGGCCAGGAGGGCATCCCGAGGGAACATCCTTCCCTGTGGGAGCAGCACGTGGGACAGAGGAGCCCCCTGGACCCGCTGCCAGAGCTCTGGGAGCCAATTCCCCACGGCAGGGGCTGCTCAGCCACCAGGCTCTGTCTGGAGATAAAGATCTGCTGAACTTCCAACCCCTGCAGCACACGGAGAGCGGGAATAGGAGAGGGAAACTGCCCGGGGGGTTTGTCCTGCAGGGACAGAACACCTTTGGCAGCCCCGGCTCATCCAACACGGGCTGGGTCTGACACGAGCTGGGGCTGCTGCCACGGCCCCGAGTCCTGGGCACATTCCCAATTCCTGGGCTCATTCCCAGTTCCTGGGCACATTCCCACCCCCTGGGCACATTCCCACCCCCCAGGCACGTTCCCAATTCCTGCGCACATTCCCAGCCCCTGGGCTCATTCCCACCTCTGTGTGCAGGCAGATTGGCTTCTTCAAAGCCATTCCTGCCTCCAGCCCCACATTCCTGTGGGAAGCAGTGGCATCCTGGTGTCCTTGGACACCTTGTCAGAGTTGAACTGGCTCTGTCCCCCCATCCCAACCCGGAACAGAGGAATGAAGTTATGGATTGACTTTATGACCTCTGCAGATGTTGGGAGCAATTGGGAATGCTGCAGGAATACCTCAGAGCCAGCTGGGATGAAGGGCAGGATGCAGCCAGTTGGGAACAGAGGGAGGGAGGGATGGTGGTTTCCAGTGTGGGATTCAGGAATAGGAGGCACGGGAATATTTTCCCCCTGGTCGTGGTAAATCCACACCCATTTCCCACCACGCTGAAGAGTTGGGGCTTCAGAAGTGAAGCCTTTCCAACCACCAGCCTCTCCAAACCTTTTTTTGTAGGGACCAGATTCCCAGGCAGAAAATCCTCCAGGAGCCACACAGAGTCCCACGGGAAGAGGATGGGAATCTTTTGGCTTTTCCTGCCGGGGTCAGCAAAGGCATTTGCAGGATAAATCCTTACAATGCTCCATTTTCAGGGGGGTTTTGTCCCTGTGTGTCCCTGGATTCATTCCTGCAAGGGCCAGGCAGGGTCTCCATCCAAGGAAGGATCCATAAAACCGGTGCCGGTGGAATGACGGCTCCAGGTGCTAAAAAGCTTTTCCAGGTTAAACAGGGCCAAAAAGGGCACGAGCTGGAGGAGGACAGAGCCTGGCAAATCCCAGGGAGGGGAGAGAGATGTGTGCTGGAAACCTAAACCTGAGGATTAACCTCCTGGAATCCAGCCCTTGGCAGTGCTTTCCAAACGAGGCGTCACAGCTTACGGAAAATAAAATGCCTTCCACTGGATTTGGTTGGATTTTTCATCTCCTGCCCTTGAAATGTTTCATCTTGAACATCACAAATTCCATCTGAGAACATTTTGGGAAGCACCCGAGCGAGAAGAGGGACAAAAGGACATCGTGGCTCCTCCCAGAGACAGAAGGAGGGGCTGGGATCCATCCCGGCTCCCCCCGGAGCTGCCAGACCAGCTCGGGGCTCCTGCTTCCAAGGGCAGGGATAAGGAGGAAACTGGGGGTGGGATAAGGAAGAAGTGAGGGGTGGAATAAGGAGGAAACGAGGGGTGGGATAAGGAAGAAACTGGGGGTGGGATAGGGAAGAAACTGGGAGTGGGAGAAGGAGGAAATTGGGGGTGGGATAAGAAAGAAACTGGGGTTGGGGAAAGGAGGAAATAGGTGTGGGATAAGGAAGAAATTGGGGGTGGGATAACGAGGAAATTGGAGTGGAATAAGGAGGAAATGGGAGGTGGAATAAGGAGGAAATGGAGGGTGGGATAAGGAAGAAATTGGGTGTGGGAGAAGGAAGAAGTGAGGGGTAGAAGAAGGAAGAAATTGAGGTGGGATAAGGAGGAAATTGGGGTAAGGAAGAAGTGAGGGGTGGGATAAGGAAGAAGTGAGGGGTGGGATAAAGAAGAAATGAGGGGTGAGATAAGGAGGAAATTGGGGTGGGATAAGGAGGAAATTGGGGTGGGATGAGGAAGAAGTGAGGGGTGGGATAAGGAGGGAATTGGGGTGGGATAAGGAAGAAGTGAGGGGTGGGATAAGGAAGCTCCGACTCCTCAGGATTAAGGCTGAATTTCCAAAGGGGTCAAGGCTTGAGGGCTCAAAGAGCATTTTGATGGTGGTGGGAAAGTCAGGGATTTTTGATGATAACGTGCAAGTTTTCCCTCTGTGGAGGCACAGATGCCTCAGTGCTACTGAACTCCAAGGGCAACGAGGGAAAAACAAACCAGATCAGGAAAAGAGCTGGAAAATCTTCCCTCTCTTCCAGGCCCCTTCAACACCGCGGCAGCAGAAGGACAGAAGGATTTCCAGCCACTCCATTAACCTGCTCCACTTGGAAGGCTCAGACACCCCCAGCCAGACACAGTCAGAGGTGTTACTCCGTGCCAGGAATCAGTTTTTCATTCCTTTGGATCCCCGGGAGGCCGGAGCGGCGCCACGGCTCCGTGTGCTCAAGGTGATCCCGAGTTTTTAGTCCAATTTAGGTCTGCCTTCAATGGAATGGGGTCAGCAGCACACAGGGACACCAAGGGAGTCCTGCAGCCCTTCCTTCAAGGGCTCCAAGTGGAAAGGAATCAGGTTAAATATTGCAGGTTTATTTTCCAAACCTGTCTCTCCTCGTCTCCTTCCTTGTGTACGTGGGAATTTTTGGGAAGAAACCTCTCCCAGGTGGTGTCTTGGGACTGGCAGCAAACTCTGACTGGGAGATGCTGCTCTGGAGAGGCCAAGGAGGGATTTTGGGGTGTTTTTAACTGCTCATGATGGTGCTGTGAGGGGAGTGAGTGCAACAGGAGCAGAGCTGCAGTCTGGGGTCAGGGCAGAGAGTTTTAATCCAGAGCCTCAGTTATTGCTCTTCAGGGAAAAGAACCATGGAATTGTCGAGGTTGGAAAAGCCCTCCCAGCCCATGGATCCCCCCTGTGCCCGATGCCCACCTTGTTCCCAGCCCAGAGCACTGAGTGCCATGGCCAGGCCTTCCTGGGACACCTCCAGGGGTGGGCACTCCAAACCTCCCTGGGCAGCCCCTCCCAAGGCCTGAACAGTTTCCATGGAGAAATTCCTCCTGATGTCCAACCTGAGCCTCCCCTGGCACAGCTGGAGGCCGTTCCCTCTCCTCCTGTCCCTTGTTCCCTGGGAGCAGAGCCCGACCCCCCCCCAGCTCCCCCCTCCTGTCAGGGGGTTGCAGAGCCAGAAGGTCCCCCCTGAGCCTCCTTTGCTCCAGGCTGAGCCCCCCCAGCTCCCTCAGCTGCTCCTGCTGCTCCAGCTCCTTCCCAGCTCCGTTCCCTTCCCTGCACACGCTCCAGCCCTTCCGGGTCCTTCCGGAGCTGAACTGGACACAGCTGATGCAAAGAAGAGGCAAAACACCCCCAGGGACTGAACAAGACCCACAGCTCTCAGCCACAGAGGGTTTAAATCCACACTGGAGGAGTTTCCCAGCACTCCCACAGCTGTTTTACTGCAGAACCCCCGAGCCCTGGGGCAGCCTCAGCCCCGTGTATGGTCTGTGCCACGAGTGACAGTGCCACGCTGGCTCGTGGCCGTGGAGAGCTGGGCATGGGGGGATCCCAGCTGTGCCACCACCTCCCTCCCTGGGGAGCCCAGTCCTTCACCTCCTGCCTCCAGCCCCACAGAGCTCCCGCTGCTGAGGAGGCAGCACCCCCGGGAGCTCACCCGGAGCGGGGCCAACCCCACGGAACTGCACCAAGGCTGGAACAACGGCTTTGGAAACTCCCCACGGCTGTCCAGAGGGAGACAATGAAACAAGGCTGGTTTCTCTTGCTGGGGGCAAGGCTTTTGTGCAGCTTTGTCAAGGCCAAGCCCCTCTGCCCCAGGACTGACAAGGAGGTTCCTCCTCCAGCCTCCCACCACCCAGGGACCACATCTGACAGCACCTCCCACCCAGGCAGGGCAGCAAAGCTCTCCCCAGTCTCCCCTTCCTCCCTCGGGCTGCTGGGTTTGTTGACACAACACCATCAAAGGCACCTTCCCCTCAGCTCACAAAGGGAAACTTGATCCTCCAACTCCCACTCCAAGCAGGGAGAGGAGCTGGGGAGGAGCTGAGCCCAGAGGAACCAGCAGGGAGGGTGTTGGCACACTCACTGTCTGCAGGACAGGGTGCTGGCACACTCAGTGCAGCAGGACAGGGTGCTGGCACACTCAGTGCAGCAGGACAGGGTGCTGGCACACTCAGTGCAGCAGGAGAAGGTGCTGGCACACTCACTGCAGCAGGAGAAGGTGCTGGCACACTCACTGCAGCAGGAGAAGGTGCTGGCACACTCACTGCAGCAGGAGAAGGTGCTGGCACACTCACTGCCAGCTGTTCTGGCCACCCAGGAGGTTTGAAGTACAAACCTTCAGGCTGAAGGTCTCTGCTTTCGAGCCTTCCAGGAGCTGTGATGGCACAGAGCTGGAAGGGGACCCCAGGGGTGTTGGACAGACCTGTGTGGAAACAGGACAAACCTTCCCTGCCACCAGGGGATCCAGAGCTGGATCCCAGCTCAGCCAAATCCAGGGATCAGCACCCTCCTGGCAAAGGCCTCCCCACAGACCCTGCAGCTCTCGTGGCACTGAGGCACAGAATCCCAGGATGGGTTGGCTTGGAAGGGACCTTAAAGCCCATCCAGGGCCCCCCCTCCATGGGCAGGGACACCTTCCACCAGCCCAGGTTGCTCCAAGCCCCGTCCAACCTGGCCTTGGACACTTCCAGGGATGGGGCAGCCACAGCTTCTCTGGGCAACCTGTGCCAGGGCCTCCCCACCCTCACAGGGAAGGATTCCTTCCCAATCTCCCATCTCTCCCTGCCCTCTGGCAATGGGAAGCCATTCCCTTGTCCTGTCCTTCCAGGCCCTTGTCCCAAGTCCTCCTCCAGCTCCTTGGAGCCCATTCAGGTACTGAAAGTCCTGGGAGTCTCCGTTTCAAATGGATTTTGGTTTCTTTCCTGGCTGTTTCAGCTCATTTTTGGGGAGCACCAGAGACCATCACCACTGAAACCTTGTGAGGACTAACCCTTGCCTCCAGCTGGATCAACAGACTCCAGCATAAACCACTCCCAGCCCTCCCTCAGGATCTCCTGGGCAGGGATGGGCTCCAATTCCAACAACTGCCCAGGTTAATTATGCAAACGAGGCAAAAAAGCACCCCCAGCACATGGAGAAAGGCACCTCCTCCCAGGGACCACCTGCCCCAGGATAACTCTGCAGCTTCCCACACAAACTGCTCTGGCAGGACTCGGCCGTGGGAGTGGAAGGGGTGGGAAGCAGCTCCAGAGGGGCCTGGAGAGCTCGAGGGAGAAGAGCTGGGAGGCACCTTCCTAACCCAGGGATCCTGCTGCCTGAGCCCCTCCTTCCCAGAGCATCCACCCCACCAAAAGCTCTCCATAACAGCCAGGCAGCGACTCCCTGGAGCTGCTCCAGCCTCCTCAGTCACGAGTCAAGGCCGTTGGTTCAGATCCAAGCGAAAAAATTACTTTGAAACCTCAAAAATTAGGGTTTTTTGATGTAATAATCTCCCTCCTCCGTCTCTGAGACTAAAGAAACCCAGGCCAATTATGTCTTTGAAGGCTAAATATTTACTGCCAGCTGAAGCAGAGCAGGCTGGAGATGAATTATCCAGCTCTGATGTCATGGAATGCCCGGGAGCCAGAAAACCCCAACGAAAACAGGGAGGAACAAACAACAACAACAACAAAAAGGGTGTTTTCTCCTGGAAAAGCCTCTCAGAGAGGGGAAGGGGTGAAACTGTTCCAGCTCAGCTGAGACACCACACTCCCATTCCAAAGGACTCATTAGATAAGATACTTAACGAGGGAGTGTGACAGAACCTCTCCAAGGGAAAACTGGCCTTGGGAAAGAGCCGGAGCCTCACTCTGGAGCAAATCCCTAGAGAGTCCACAGGGCAGGTGTGGGAACTCCACCTCCACCAGCAATTAGGGACCCACATAATGAGTGTTCATCAATCACTGTCAGCTCTTGTTCTACAATCAAACCCCTCCCGCCTCATTTCCATCCCAATCCCGGATTTCAAAGCTCTCCCTTTTGCCCCCTCCAGTCACTATTCTTTCCCAGGCAGCCGGTGCCAACCCTCTGGTTAAGGGCATCCAAACCCAAGCAGGATGGAGATCCAACCCCGGGCACACGGTGGGGTGACTCATCCCTCTGGAAGCCCGGGAGCAGGAGCGTTCCCGGGGCCCGGAGTTTCAGTTGCGATCCCATCTCGCTCATGACAACACACAGAAATATTTCCTCGGGGGATCTTCCCGTGGGACTTCACTCTGACACGTATTCCCACAGGAGCCGTTCTTTCAGGAGCGTGCTTTGCCAGGCAGGCAGTGGGAACGTGACTCTGGGAAGCCCCGAGTGCCCGAGTCGTGCCCCGCATTCAGCCCGCGGAAGGACCGGCCGGGCTGCAGGAATGGGAGGGCTGGCTGGGAGCAGAGCTCTGCAGCTCCCAGCATCCTGTTTATGCTGCTCCTCTCCACCCCTGGGCAGCGGGAGAACGCTCCAGCCCGGGATGGAGGGACGGCAGGACCCAGTTTCCACACCCGTGGGAAGGCTGAGCTTTGTTTCCCCCCTCCTCAGTTCCCCCCTGTGGGGATTGCACAGGGCTGTGCAGGGCAAAAACCAGAGCAAAATCCTGTTTTGGGGTGAAAAACAAAGATCATTTTCTTTTCTCCCTGGATGGGAGAAAAGCAGCCAGGCTGCCCTGACCTCCATAAAACCTGGGGTATCCCTGACTGGGGGGAGGCTCCAGGAGAACCTTCCCAGAGAGTTATCCCTCACACAGAGCTGCTCCTGGCAGTGCAGTGTGGGCTGATCCAAGCACCAAGGGATGTGTGAACAGTTCAGTGGGACAGCAGGAGGTCCCAGGGAACACCATGACACAGGAACATCTGGATTTTGGAGCCTTCAGTGTCAGAGAAGCCGAGGAAGCCCCAGGGAGCCCGTGGGGCAGGGCCAGGCTGGGCTGGTGCTGAGCTCCTTCCTCCTCCCTGCTCTTGGTTAAACACCAAGCCTTTGCCAAAACACCTGGTTTAACCCTGCCTTCCCCCTGCCCCAAGAGCTTCCCCAGTGCTTTGCTTTCTTCCCTGTTATTTCAGCTGAATTCAGAAGCAGCAGGAACACTAGTGTGCCCCGGGGGACACTCAGAGCACACAGACCCGGGGGGGAGATGGTCTGGGGGGTTTCCCTGCCTGCTGAGGGCACAGGGACTGCAGGGATGGACCTGCTGTCCCACAGCCCCTGTTGTCAGCTTGTCTCCTGCACCCCTCAAACACCTCAAGTGGCACCTACTGGAGGGAGGAAGGAAAACCTCAGCTTTGGGACAACAACTCTGATCATGGAATCACAGGATGGGACCTTAAGGCTCATCCAGGTCCACACCTTCCACTATCCCAGGCTGCTCCAACCTGGCCTTGGACACTTCCAGGGATGGGGCAGCCACAGCTTCCCTGGGCAACGTGTGCCAGGGCCTCCCCACCCTCCCAGAGAAGGATTATTCCCAACATCCCATCTAAATTTCCCTTCTTTTAGTTTAAAACCATTCCCTGTGTCCTGTCACTCCACCTCTTGTCCTAAGTCCCTCTCCAGCTCTCTTGGAGCCCCTTTAGGCACTGGAAGGGGCTCTGAGGCGTCCCTGGAGCCTTCTCTCTCCAGGTTCAACAATCCCAACTCTCTTGACCTTTTCCAGGTCAAGAACAATCTCAAGTCTCAGTTTTCTCCCTCAGCCTTCTCCAGGCTGAACAATCCCAGTTTTCTCAGCCTTATCAACCTGGGCTCTCACAGCTGAACAAGTGTCCCTCATCCTGGGACAGGAACCAGCACCTGCTCCAGAGAAAACCAACCCAGCACGGTGCTGCAAACACACAGATATGCACAGAACCCCACGTTTTGTCAGGATATAACCCAAACCTCAGTCAGACAGTGACAAAAACCCCATGAAAACAAGGAATGCGAGCAGCCAGGCGAGGGGCTGAGGTCCTGGCACGTCTCACCTGATGCCAGGGGTCGGATCCACTCCTTGCTGTTGAGGTCGAGTCTCCAGAGGTCGTTGAAGGCGGCGTTGCAGCTGCTCTGGGTGCAGCCCCCGAACACGTACATGGACTGGTTGGGGTCGTAGTAACACGCACCTGGAACAGCAAAGGGGGCTGTGAGCACAGCTGGGACAGCAAACACAACCATCAGCACAGCTGGAACAGCAAACACAACCATCAGCACAGCTGGCACTGCCCTGCTCTGGGGGGTGTTGGTGTCCCAGGGTTTGGCAGAGGGGTTTAGGGGGTGGGTTGTGAGAAGGTGCCAGAAGCTTCCCCCGTGTCCATGGAGCCAATTCCAGCTGCTCCAGGACAGACCCACTGCCAGCCAAGGCTGAGCCCTGCAGGGATGGTGGGAACCCCTCTGGGATAACACAGCTAAGGAGGAAAAGGTTCTTGTGCAGATGGAATCGGGGGCAGAGAGGAGAGGAACGGGAATGTGGGAGAGGAACAGCTCTGCAGAGCCCAGGGCAGGGCAGGGGCAGGAGCTGCTCCAGGGGCCAGAGCTGAGATTCCCCTGAGATCCCATGGGGAAGCCCAGGGAGAGGCAGCTGAGCCCCTGCAGCCCAGGGAGAGCCAGGATGGATCATGGATCCACCTGCAGCCCAGGGAAGGCCAGGATGGATCATGGATCCATCTGCAGCCCATGAGGGATCAGATCCACC
>NW_020897752.1:885315-893436 GCF_003984885.1 Neopelma chrysocephalum | reverse complement strand
CATGAGGGATCAGATCCACCTGCAGCCCAGGATGGATCATGGATCCAGCTGCAGCCTGGGGAGGAGCCCACATGGAGCAGGGACATGCCCAGGAGAGGCTGTGACCCCGTGGGAAGCCCAGGCTGGAGCAGGGTCCTGGCAGGATCCCTGGATCCCTGGGGAGAGGTTTCCCAGAGGGACTTGTGGGGACCCGTGTTGGAGCAGTTCCTGAAGGACTGACCCCATGGAAAAGTGACCCCCGTGGCAGCAGCTCCTGGAGAACTGTTGCCATGGGATGGTCTCAGGCTGGAGGAGTCCCCAGGGAACTGTCTCCCGTGGGAGGGACCCCAGGGAGCAGGGCTCCGACTGCTCTCCCTGAGCAGGGGCAGGAACAATGTGGGATGGACCGACCCGACCCCATTCCCGAATCCCTGCGCTGCCGGAGGGAGGAGGGAGAGCTGAGGAAGGAGGGAGGACTGGGGAAGGGGTTTGTAGGGTGGGTTTCACTTCTCATTCTCCTGCTCTGCTCTTGTCAGCAATAATCCAATTCCTGTCCCCAGTCTGGGTCTGGTTCCCAGGAGGTGACGGAGGGAGGGATCTCTCCCGCTCCTGATCCTGGCCCAGGAACCTCGGATATGTTTTGTCTCCCTGTCCAGCTGCAGAGGTTTGGTGGTGCCTGTTCCCAGCAGGGTCACCCCAGGGTGACACCCCAACACCATTGGCTTTTCCCCCTGGATTCCATCCAGGACAAAAGCAGCCAGGCTGCCCTGACTCCATAAACCCAGGGGCTGGCTCAGGGCTCTCCCTGGCCAGGGGAAAGCCAGAAGAACCTTCCAAGAGGATTATCCCCTCAAGCAGAGCTGCTCCTGAAGAGCAGAGAAAACTGCCTTAGAAGCTTGTAATTAATTAGATTAGCTCTGATTAAGGTTCTCAGCTCACTGACCCTCCCTAAGCTGCTTCATACAGTTTATAGGGTCACTGAATCACACTCCAGGCCCCGTTGGTTTATTCTCCTTTCCCAGATCTGCCAGCATTTCATCCCATCTCATCCTACAATGCACCACTAAACCAGGTATCTTCTATGAGCATTCCCTGTGCTCCCTACAGGAAAGGATCAGACAGGGAACAGGGAGGGAACACGAGGCTTGGCAGCCCCTCAGGGATATCCAGGGAAATCAAGGGCTTTGGGCCCCAAAACAGCAAAAAAAAATCCATGGAAGTGTCTGCCTTTGGGAATTAGTGTCTGTGGTATCCAGGCACCTCTGAGCAGAGGGAAATTAAAGATGGAGCAGGGAGGATTGCTCTGCCTTGGAGGATAGGCAAGATTCCTGGTTTTCTGTGGAATTCTCCCCTTTTTCCCCCTGAGCTGCAGCAGAACGTGGCTGCTGGGAAGGGGGAGTTTGTTTCTGGAGCCTCAGTCTGTCTGTCAGGGTGTTGCTCTGCTCATTCCAGCACCTCCCAGGACATATTCCATGTTCTCCAGGCACCAGGAATTCAGCAGCACATGTCTGGATGCTCCCAAAACACTAAATCCTGGGTGTGGTCCCTGGGCACCCAGGAAACTCATGTGAGAGATCTTCACATCTTCAGGGGGAAAACATCCCACATGGAATGGTTTGGGTGGGAAGAGACCTTAAAGATTATCCAGTTCCACCCTCTGCACCTTCCACTATCCCAGGCTGCTCCAACCCCCGTCCAACCTGGCCTTGGACACTTCCAGGGATGGGGCAGCCACAGCTTCTCTGGGCAACCTGTGCCAGGGCCTCCCCACCCTCTCAGGGAAGGATTTATTCCCAATATCCCATCTAAATTTCCCCTCTTATAGTTTAAAACCATTCCCCCTTGCTCTGTCCCTCCATCCCTTGTTCAAAGTCCCTCTGTAGTTTTCCTGGAGCCCCTTTAGGCTTCTTTCCTGGAGCCTTCTCTCCTCCAGGCTGGACACCCTCAGCTGCCACCCTGTCTCCTATCTCCAGATCTATCCATACATCCATCTCCTCATTCCCTAAAATGCCATTTCCCTGCCCCTTGCAGTGCAGAGACCAAGCACAGCCGAAAATCAGTCAAAAATCAGTCAAAAATCAGCCAAAAATTGAGGCAGGCCAGGTGCTGGGAGGAGCTGCAGCTCTGCTAGAAAAGCAGCCCATCCTGTAAAACAAACATTCCAGCTTTTCCCACTCCCTCCAGACCGGTTTGTGAACCCATTAATTGCTTTAATGACTCCTCCCGTGGTGCAGAACCCCAGACTGAGTGGAACCCAAACGAATCAATCGAGTGTTTCCCATCAGTCACTCCCCCAGCAGAGGATCGATATTCCTGGCACAGCATTCCTGGGATGCATTCCTGAGCCTCCTGACAGGGTTTGCCGACTCTGGGCAGTGATGTCACCCTGTGAGTCACTGCCCTGCTATGAACTGGCAGGTTCTGACCTCGGGGACAGGAAAGAATCCGGTGGTTGCTGCAAACATTGACCTGGTTTTTAAAAAACCCCAGACACAGAGCATTTCTGCCCCTAAACCTGTGCATTGAGATCTAAGGAATCAGCATTACTGATGTTTCCTGTCCTGCACTTCAATCCAATCCTTTGGAAAAGTGACAGCTCATCCATAGTTATCAGCTGTGTGATCCCTGCTCCCTGCCCTGGGCAGCACCTTCCGCTCCTTATTCCTTAGCAAACAGTTTTTCTGGATCCCTTCAGGACAGAGAGCAGACACAGTGACCTCTAACTGCTTAAAATTCCCTCCCTGGTCCTTTGATGCTCCCAGGATAGTTCTGACAATTCTTGGAAGAGACACAGAGCCCCTTTGACAGCACCGCTGGCTTCCAGCGGCTCGTGCCTGGGCCATGACGTCTTCCCACAAAAACTGGTAACCACTCATCCCTAAAAAAGGGCTTTGGGAGCCCTCCCTCTCCAAACCTCCTGTTTCCTTCACCTCAGCTCACCACACCTTGGGATTCCAGGCGGGAGTTCAGAGATTCACTCTGGAATGAAAGGTTTGTGGCTGGGGTTTAACGCTGGAATCCACCCCCAAACAGGGAATGTGCCCCAGGGAAAGCAGGGGCTGCGGGTCTGGGGGGCTGCTCCCAACCTCAGGCCTTTCAGTCACAAACAAGTGAATCCAGACCAGCTGTGGGCACACAAAGGGCATTAATGACCTTCCAGAGGGGAGCTGTGGGCACACAAAGGGGCATTAATGACCTTCCAGAGGGGCTGAGCACAGCCCGGATGGGGCACGGAGCAAGGCTGACACGGAGCAAGGCTGACACGGATGCCATGCTCCAGGGGCACTTCATTCAGGGACACAGCTCACTTGGCATTGAGTGCAACAGCAGCACACTCGGAGCAAGCCCGTGATGGGCAGCAGGAGAAATTAAAGGAGCAATTCTGAGCCTTTTCCAGGGAATTTCTACCTGGCCTGAGCACTCCCCAGCACAAAAACGCTGCTCAGACTGAGGGGAAATACTGGAAATCTTGAGGTCATTAATAAGAACTCCACTAACATGGCTGCTTAAAAATCAGGGATGAACTGTGGTGCCTTTTTTATCCTTCAGGAAGACAAGGAATTCTCAGAAAAGCACAGTGACTTCACCACGGTTTCCTGCAGCGTCTCCTGGACTTGTCTTGGCAGGAGGCTGAGTGAGGGTTGCTTCATAAATTATTGCTTGGGAAGATGAAAATGTGATGCCTGATTGCTCTTGGAATTGCAGGGCTTGCTCCAATGTTTGCTTTTCCTTAGAAAAATGGAATTTGCTCCGTGACAGAGCTGCCTCCCCAAGGGCTCAGACCCAGTGCCAGAGCCATGGGACGGAATTTTGGTCATGTTTTTTGGCAGCTTGATGCCACTGCACTACAAAGAATAAGCTTTATTTCAGTATCTTCCCCTCAAACATACTTTATTTAAGTATCTTTTCCCTTTTTGTTCCCTTCCAGAAACTCGGAAGCAGGGGAAGAATTCAGCCCCACGTTCAGCAGCACTGCTGACTGTATCGCTCACTCCCATCCCCAAACGCTCCAGCAGCTCCGGTTCACTCGGAATCCAGCACACTCAGCCCCTTCCCAGATTCCCTCACAGATGTAGAGGATCTGTGCAAGCAGCTGGTGAACATCCCTGAGTGCTGCACTTCCCTAAACTCAGATGGGAATGACTCGAGTCCGGTGGCAAAGGGGACACAAAGCTCAGGCTCCAATCCCGGGGGCACCGCTGGGACCCTCCGGACAAGGAGGACATGGAGGAGCTGGGAAGGGGCTGGAGCAGCAGGAGCAGCTGAGGGAGCTGGGGGGCTCAGCCTGGAGCAAAGGAGGCTCAGGGGGGACCTTCTGGCTCTGCAACTCCCTGACAGGAGGGGGGAGCCAGGGGGGGTCGGGCTCTGCTCCCAGGGAACAAGGGACAGGAGGAGAGGGAACGGCCTCCAGCTGTGCCAAGGGAGGCTCAGGTTGGATATTAGGAAAATTCCTTCCTGGAAAGGGTGGTCAGGCACTGGCAGGGGTTGCCCAGGCAGGTGGTGGAGTCCCCACCCCTGGAAGTGCTCAGAAAACGTGTGGATGTGGCACTTGGGGACACATTTGGGGGTGACCACGTTAACAGCTGACTGTGAGATCTTGGAGGGCTTTTCCAACTTTAATCCTAAGAAGGGGAGCTGCAGAAAGATTCCTGCATGTTAAACAGGCACAGCCAGAGAGTCCCAATCCCAGCCCAGCTTCACCAGCACTTCCTGGGATCAGTGGGCCCACAGCCACGGCCAGCAGCTCCCGAATCCCTGTTCTTGTGCCAAGTGCTGGAATTCCCACAGTGACGGGCACGTGTGGCACTGCCACATCCTGAGGGATGCAGTGGGAACCCCCTGGATGCAGTTTCCCCCCCCAGAGGAGGGGACAGAGCTGTCCCCAGCAGGTACTCACTGTGTGAGAAGCGCTGGGTGATGGGGGTGCCGGGATAGGGATAAGTGCGACTCTCCCACTGGATGTTCCCTTCTTGCACTGCCTTGATGAACCCGTGGTAACACTGATGGGCCACGCCTGGGGAGGAAAGCACATGTCAGCAAAGGGGGGGACATGGCAGGGACAAACTGCCTGCACAGCCCCAGCAGCCCCAGGGAAGCCCTGCACTGCAGGGACAAACACGCCGGGAACTGGAGGAGGAGAGGGAATAAAGGAAAGGGACTCTGGAAATGTGGAGATCAGAAACACTCACTGACCCGGGGCACGACACCCCCAGAGCTCCAGCTTGGGAAGCAGAGCCTTGGTGAAAGGCAGGAAGCCCATGGGATGCTCTGCAGAGCTCCCAGCCCTCTCTGCTGCCCCACAATCCTGGTGTTCCCTCATCCCACTCTGAGGAGCAGCTTCCCTTCCCTTCAGGAGCCTCAGGGGACAAAGGATAATCAGTTTTTGGACTGTGGATGCACGTTACGTCCAGGGAATGCTCATTTCCACATGCCACAAAAAGTCCTCTCTCTGAACTCTGGCAGAGGAGCTGCATCCTCACCTGGGAAAAAACATTCCAGGGGTGGGAAAGGACCAGCCCTGGATGGGCTGGGACAGAAAGGGCTTGAATTGCACTTGGCAATCAGGAGCTCCACGGGAATTCGGGTCTCCAACCTGCTCCAGCCTCTCCCTCATCCTTTGGAGCTGCTCATCCCACGTGCCAGCAGCTCCCTGGGAACACCAGGGGGCCTTCAGGGAGATACTCAGACTTCCAGGCTTATTCTCTCCCCCACTTCAAATAAAAACCCTCTTCCATCATACAGACAGGTTTAATAATAACCCTGACGCTGTTCTCCTTGAAAAAGGTTGGAGAGGAGACACCAGGGACAAAAATCAGCACGAAAAGATTCCTCCTCAGCTGTGTGAGGAAGTGGATTTAGCTGGGAACAGGCTCCTCATGGAGCTGCCAGGATTTCTGTTGGGGAACAGGGATCAGGGGCTGCTCCCTGTGGAGAGAAAAGGCTCTGGAGAAGGTCTGTGGCAGCAGCAGCTCAGCAGATGCTCGGTGGCACCTGCACCGAGGATGCCACAACCTGCCAAGAGCTTTTCCCCCAAGAATTCGCTTCCTGAAAGGCCAGGAACACCCCCAGCAAGAAATCCCACTCCAGGATATAAAGCAGGAAGGGTTTTTTTAATAAAAAAATCAAGCCCAGGGTCCTCAAGGAGCTGATTCCCGAGAGTCACACGGGAACGGGAATGTGAGCCATAGGATTTCCCAGCAGCTGTGTCCTGGCAAACAGGAAAACTGAGGCAGGAGAGAACAAATCCACTGTTCCCTTCGAGTGACCTCGCTGGGCACAGCTCACAGGTGGGAATTCACTCCCTTTTTGGCTGGAATTGCCCCGGAGTGGCCCAGCCCCCCCAGGACTCAGCCCAGAGCCACGCTGTGCCTCGGGATGTTCGTCCCCCCCCCTGCTCCAGGGGTGCTTCCCACAGTTTGGCCTGAATCCCAAGTGTTTGGCCATTCCAGCTGCATCCTTTGCAGCTCCTAAGGCTGCTCCAGGAACCAGCCAAGGAAAGGCCAGCACTTGGAAAAGGCCTTTCCACAGGGGTGTGGGCTGTTGGTGCCCCAAAATTATGCAAAAAAGTGTAACTTTGGGCAGTGCTCCTGTTTTTAACCTTCTTCCTGGTAAACTCTGGGTAAAGTGGGAAATGCCTGGAATCTGAGCAATGCTTCCAGGTGTGCATAGTCCACAAATGAGCCACCATCCCACACAACTGCCAAAGGCATCCTGGCTCCACGTTTTCCAGAAGAAACGAGTTCCCCTCGTGCAGTTAAATCCCAGTGGATTTAACTGTGGTCTCCCCTTAAACTCCTTGTTTTTTAAATGAGGCTTGTGATTGAAGTGTCAGAATCACAACAGGAATCACCCAGCACATTCAAATCAAGTGAAGCAGAGGGTTTTGTTTGGATCCTCGTCCAACTTTCCCTCCTTATTTGCTGTGTCATCCACATCCAGCATTAAAATATCCCCCCGAGGGTTTGGCAGGAGCGCTGCAGGAGGCAGAGTGCAGGATCTGTGGCTCAGGGCTGCTCTTTCAGGAAGTGGGAATGTGCATTAATGTTGATTTGATATCCCATTTATCCCCTGCAGAGCTGCAGGAACCAGGCACGGGGCTGTTCCAGCTGGGAGCAGCAGCTCCGGGAATGCTCAGGACAGAGCAAGAGGCAAACGAAGCACAAGTGGAGCCACGTTAGACATGGGACACTGGGAATGGGGCTGGAATGCAAAGTCACCACTGGGAACATCCCAGTGCAGCAAATGGAGGGGCTCTGACCTGGGCTTTGGGGGTTTTGGAGTGGAAGGGACCTCAAAGCTCATCCATTCCCATGTCCTGCCATGGGCGGAAGCTCCCACTATCCCAGGTGGCTCCACGCCCCATCCCACTATCCCAGGTGGCTCCAGGCCCCGTCCAACCTGGCCTTGGACAGCTCCAGGGGTGGGGGGTTCACACCCTCCATGGGTTTCATGCCCCAAAAGGGGCTGAGGGTTCAGTTCTGCACCGTCCCACTGCCCTGAGCTCAGCCAGGACCCGAGGGCTGGGGGGCTGTGCTGGGATTCTCCAGGAGTCAGATCCCAGAGTTTGGGGGGAAAGCAAGAGCTGAGGCTCAGCCAGAGGCAGGCCCCCAGTCCCTGTCCCCACAGTCCCAACCCCCTGCCCTGCCGTACCTTTGATCAGCCGGTACCACTGCTTGCACACCAGGGCGGCGGTTTTGTGCTCCTGGTAGGGAGACAGGAAGGACAGGATGTATTCCAGCACCTCCTCCGGCAGCTCCAGCATGGATCTGCTGTGCCTGCTCTCCTCCAGCTCCAGCTCGGCCTGGGGCTCCTCCTCCTGCTCCATCGTCCCCTCGGCCGCGGCGTCCTCGGCGTCCACGGCCATGAACCCATCGTCCTCACTGTCCGAGGAGCTGGCCATGGCATCCCACTCCACTGCTGGAACGGGGAAAACGGGAGAGAGGGGGGTCACAGGAGAACTGGGAGCACCAGGGATTCACCTGGGAGGGTTCACACCACAGGGCTCGGTCAAGCTCTGCCACCGCAAACAGCCAGGGCAGGACGGGGGGTGCAGAGCCCGGGAGAGGGGGAGATGGGTTGGGAACTCTGGGGTTTCCAAAGCTTTGGAGATGGTTTAGGAACTCCTGGGTTTTGCAAACCTTT